>NC_062545.1:136134189-136351689 GCF_016906955.1 Phacochoerus africanus
AAATTCTACCAGCAGAAAACTTCTAAAGGTATGAAAATTGTGTGTGTGTGTGTGTGCGCGCGTGTGTATGTGTGTTACGATCCAGGTTGAAAGATCAACATGTCTGATCTCCTTTCTAGATGCATGATGTTAAAAAAAAAAAAAATTCAGATAAAGCTTTTCATGTTCATCCTCTGCCAGAATAAAGGGCTTTTTCAGGGTTAATTTTACATCATAAGAAATAACTAACGTCTGTGCTCAAAGATAATTCATCTGCCTGTGTTTTTTCTCTGTCTTACTTACTAAAATGCTGTTGAATATGTAAATTAAAATTTACATATAGATGTTCCTAGTTGAGTAAACAACTTCTATGGAGTTTGAAATCCTGAGTTGAAAAGATTACTTAATCATTAATAGTTAACATAAATAATATATTGATGTCTTCTCATTTCAGACACCTCCATGTGCATGCATGCTAGGATGATGGTTTGGCCACTAGAATTTTTTTCCAAAACAACAACAAAGCAGACAATAATGTACTGCCACTTTCAAAATTTCATGCAGCATTCCTGAAAACCTCTGTCATTAGCTTGCTGATACTGCACAATGACTACTAATGTGCTCAAAGTTAAAAAAAAAAAAAAAAAGGTGTGTGGTATTTGCATGCCCTTTCAATTTTTTAAATAAATATGCTACCCTAGAATTCTGTAACACCCAAACTTTGAAGGGATAATATCAGAAGCCTTAGCTTAATTGTGTAGTGTTTGCCTGAAAGGAAAACTGTTCATTATCTCAGAAATCCAAGTTTGTGTATTTTGTATCATCCATCTTCCCATTTAAAAGAAAAAAAAAGCAAAAAAATTAGAAGTTTTATACAAAAGAACAAGGAGATAAATTTCTATTTTGTATTATTTTAAGGTAGAATTTTTATAAATATATTTATTAGTTTAGTTAATATTCTGCTATTTAAACAAAGAAATAACACTTCAGATAGACGCTGATGGTTAATGCAGAAATCCTGTGCCCCTTGGAAAAGAGCGTGCTTCCCTCTTATTTTTGTTATCCCATTTCACAAGGAGTCTTCTTGCAAAATTTAAATATTTGTAAATTTTTACTTTAAATGCTTTTAGGTAAATTTTGACAAGTCCGCCATTTATAAATTAACTCTCACATCAGCTGGAAAAAATTGGGGGCAAAGTTTTCCTTCCTTTCCCTTCAGTAAAGTAAATGCTTGAAGAGTTGAGTTGGCAGTTGGCTCAGGCTTTGAAAGTGTTTAGTGAAATCAGTATTATTTCATCAAAGTTGAGATTCCAGAACTCTCTACCTGTGATTTTAATGGATAAAATCATCTCAGGTTTAATTTCTTTAATTCCACATCCTATCATGTTAACTTTAACCCTCTCAAATATTTGGAGATGCATAATAATTGTAATAATATTTGTTTGCATTTCTTTGCTACCCTCCCCCTAACAGGCTAAGAGGTGGTAGAGTTGTCCAATTTTTAGAATGCTTTTTTTATACCACCTCGGAAGGCACTTGCTCCTATCTCGGGTTTACTATTTAGTATAAAGAGTTCCGATTTGGGTATATTTAAGAAAGACTCAGCTGTCAAAAGCAAAGAAACTGGGAATGGTGTTTTGACAACCATATAGTGTTAAAGGAAATACTGTAGTCTGAATAAAATTGCTTATGTTCTCCAAAACAAGAGTAATATAAAAACACTTTTTTATTTATATGGAAAAGCAAAAGCAGAAATAAATTCCAAAGGTTTCCCTTTCTTTAAGAAATTCTAAGAGAACTGCAGTCGCCATCTGTTAAGGGTTGGGAATTGAGCAAGAAGCCACATTTTAAAGGAAAAAGAGAAGACCAGGAATGTCTACGTCTTCCCTCCACCCCTTCTTCTTCACCGCCCCCCGCCCCCGCCCCAGGTCAGCACCCCCCACTCTCCCCAGCTCAACCTGGTTAGATTTGCCCAGAAGAGTCCATCAGGATCCTCCTGGCCCTCTGGCCCCCTCCCGCCCCTGTGGGCCTGTTAACCCGGAGCAGATTTGGGAAGGGAAATGTGGCTAATATCTCTAGCAGCTGTCAGAGGAGGGACCTTCCTTCAAAGGGACTGGACAGGGATCCTCCACAAGTTCCCCATTAGTCTTTCAGGCCAGCAATTTGATAAGGAGCCTGGACCTCCGCTGCAAGTTGCCACTGTGTTAGAAGGGACGGTGTCTGGGTGTTTGTGTGTGCCCAGTGGCCCTGGCCTGGCAGCCACAACCCCCAGCAGGGTCGGTGTGGACGTGAAGCTGGAGCCTGGGAGGAGACAGGGGCTGGGGGCGGCGCACAGACTCTCCCCCTCCGCGCGGGCTGCCCCCCCTCACCTGGCCTTCCCTTTGCGTGTGTGTGTTTGTGTGTGTGTGTGTTAGAGGCAGACAGACGTGCTTCACACGGACGGGGCGGGGGGGGGGGCAGGGAACGGTCACAGTAATCAACTAGGGGCAAGGCGTCGCGCGCGGTCGTGGAGCTCCCTCCGTCGGGGCTGGCTGGGAGCAAGCAACCGCGCAGGGAAATGCGGGTCTGACGGGGAGGCCGGTCAGATGGTGATGAGAATGGAGACCGTCGGGGCAGCGTTTGAAGCGAGGTTTTAATATTAATAGTTTCGGTGTAGAGACAGAAGGGAGATTGCGTCTACGGCTCCTCGGGGCAGACTCTGGGTGACAGCGATGATGGATGATCTAGCAGAGCCCAACAGCTCCTCCCCTCCAGCCCCAACAGTGTCAAAGCTACTTTAGTTGAAGGTTTAGAAATAAAATAAATAAACAGCAGCCCCCCTTACTCTTCATACACCTCCACCCCCAACCCTCCCCCCACCCCGATCTCCGACATCGATTTATGGATCATTATGAATCAATTACTGATCTCAATACTTTCTCATTGGCTTAAATAAAACAGTCAAAAGATGAAAACGTGGGGTTCGGTGGGATTTTTTTTTTTCCCCTGACAGGAACAATCGCAAAATCCATTATCTCATAATCAGAGGCACTGGGTTAGGAGGTGAAGAGAAAGGAAGGGGTCGCCCAGTAAATAACTGGGGGGGAGGCTGTGACTGGGGTGGCGAAGTGGGTCGCCCAGCTGCTGTCTTTGTTCTGGTGGGTTTGTGGGTTTGGTTTGTTTGTTGTTTGGGGTTATTTGAATGGGGTTGTTGGGGGGGGAGGGTACTCGTGAGAATGAGATGCCTACAGGTTTTGTAACCTTATTGTTTAACCCCTTTGGACGTATGTCTCGACACCCACCGCATCAGATGTTGGTAGTGAGGTCACACATGGTAAAGGTATGGAGGAATGGGTCCGTCTGGAGGGCAGATTTTCACTTTGTTGTGAGCAACTGTTGGAGGGTTTGCTGCTGGGAAGGGGGAATTCTCCTTCCTGAAATGCCCTCCTCCATCCCTGCCGGTGGCTGTTTTTGTCGCTAGAATCCGTTTGGAAATGGGACTGGCCGCCCCGCTTCGCCCCTGCCCCCACCCCATCCGCCCGAGGCTTTTCTTCGCTCTCCTGCCCCTTCCCCGGCGGTGCCCGAGGTTCTCTAGGTGTTTCTATGACTACATTGTGTGTGTGGGAGGGTCAGATGTGGGGGTTGCCCGCGAGAGGGCTGTTCCTGGGCGATCATTTATCAATGTCACCCACATAATGATTCTCTCTGCAGCCTCCTATTGATGAGGATAATTACATTAGCTCAGAGTGACTGATCAATGAAAAACCACCACACAAAAACTTCTTTACTCCTCTATAATACCAAAAACCGATACAGAAATAACATAGAAAGCCTGATTTTGTTTCCCTTGCCTGTCCACCAATGGATTCTGCCCCTTCTTTTCCCTCCAAAAGGACGGGGGAGTAAAGTAAGAAAATAGATCCAGGTTTGTTTCGTTTAAAGGAGGATGCAATTTTGCCCGTGAATGCATTTTCTCTAAATGTGTTGGCTTCATTCCTCCTTTGGTAAAGAATATCAACGGATTTGCTAATGTGAGTTGCTTTTAGACTGGTCTGTGGTTTTCCGTTCTTTTTCTTTCCTCCCCTTTGGGCATTTTTTTTTTTTTCCTGCTTCAAAAAAAAAAAAAAAGAGAGAGAGAGAGAGAATTCTTTTATAAATAACTGCAAAAGGAAATTACTCTAGGTCCTCTTTTTTCTTTGCCTAAGTCGGGTTATCTTTTGTCTTTATCACTTCATAAAGTAGCGCAATTAAAGATGTGATGTTGCATGGGTATAAAGGGTGGGTCCATAATACAGCGACATAATACACTGTGTTCTCGCCTGGAAGTTTGCAGCTAAGTTACGATTTCGCTTTTTCTAGACTTAAAAAAAATCAATATTTTCTCAATTAAAGAGAATTTTAATGCTTTACTTGCGAGTTGTTAAAGGCGCTGTAAATTTTATTGTAATGCTTCTTGGCTTCAGAGTAGGTGCAGGAGGAGACCGGTTGATTCACGTGGTCTTTTTCCTCTCAAAGATCCTAGCCCAGGAGCATCCCGTGTGTCAGATCAAACCCCAGCAACAAAGGTAAGGAGGGTTCCCAGAGGGATGTAGCAAAGGGTGGGAGCCCGCCAGGGGAGCCCTCCAGCGCCAGAGGCCATTGTCTTGTATATTTTCACCTCTCTGTGTCCGCCTCCTGAAAGTGACAGAAGTGTCCATTTTACTCTAATCTTTCTCAAAGAGGAGCACCGTTTGACTCCCATCTGCTCCTTGATGGTCAGGGAAAGAAAGCTAAACTGGGGGAGCATTTTGTCTCTTCCCAACTCCCCCCCCCCCCGTTTCTCTTTCCTTTCCTTATTTCACGAAAATTTAACTCAGAACTGGTCCTCTCACAAATTCTGCCATATTTTATATGTGTTCTGGTCTCTAGGTCGGAACCCACTCCCCACCCTCAAGAGCAGCACTGTTTACAGATGTTTTCTCCTTCCACACGTCCCACCTAGTAAAAGTTGCCACAGAGAATTAACTGTGGTGTGTTAATAGCCCAGGTCTGCTACTGCTCTCTCCTGCAAAGTTGAAATCTGGTAAGGCGAAGAGTGGCATTGAACTAAACTTGGAGAGCTGCTCCAGGCCGGCAGAAGCCCTAAGACTTGAGAAGTCCAGGCCCAGGGACTTGGTGGGAAGCAAGGTAGTAAAACTTTTAGATTGCAAGGTGGAGAGGAGGATAAGAAATTGTGGCTAGAATGGTACCTAATAAGAGAAGTATAGGGCAAGGCAGGAAAATGAGCCTTTGTAATTTAGAAAGAAGTAATAATGAAGGCAAATCGAAATACCTAAGGCTTGCTATTAATTTTTTTTTTTTAACCTAGTGTCTAAGAACAAGTCCTCAGAGATGCCAGGGAGGGCCTGAGTTTCCAAATGGAACTACTCACAAAGTTCCTTTGCAGTTCCCTCTTCAGTTAATTTGCTGGGAATGAGAAGACCCGGGAAAGGGCTCTGTGTGTGGTGCACCCAGAGCTGAAGTAAGGGTATGGTGGGAAGGGGCACCTAGCTATAATGAGGCTGCTGTTTTAAGTTTGAATAGAGAAGGGGGAATAGAGAAAAAGCCACACAACATCACAACACACTTTAAAATAATTCTCACCTGCCTGCCTTTCTTTTTCACTTTAACCACACACTCTATCAAATATTACACATTGGTGGGGGAAATTTCTGGTTCATCATCTTTTGTCCGAAGACCCACCGGATTGATCCAGCTTCCCTTAGATTCCTGACATGTAAGCCTAGACCATGGCCTTTTTATCAAGTGAGTGGGGCTTTGTTAATGTATTTGTACTTTTCTGCTTTCAGTCTAAGTTTCTCACTTTGGCGGAAGGAGGGGTGCAAGAAAGGAGGGGGAGGGGAGCAGAACACAAAGACTTTATCTAGTTCTCACCAGGCAGGTTTCAAAATAGGAACTTAATGGGAAGGAAAAAAAATGAAAGAATGAAAAAAAAGGGGTGAGGGTTGTTGATCACAACAGGTTTACTTGTCTGCAAGAAAGGTACTATTTTTCCCTTTGAGGATTCTATTTTCTTCATATTGAAACATTTTCAGATTTCAATCCTTTAACAGACAAAAACCTCAATATAAATATGGCATGGGCCACTGGCAAAAAAACGAACTTAAACTCAGTGCTAAGAGAGAAAGGGGAGTGGGGAGGGGAGAGAGCCCTTTCTGATTAATAACTAGCAGGGTAATGTTGAGGGCTTTTTCTGCCCGATTGCCTTTTTGAATTAGAGCCGATTTCTTCACACTTCAATAGTGCCTGTCTCCTTTAAAATGACTGGCAGATTTGTTTCTCTTTTTTCTCTCCCTGAGACTTAATGATGTAAATTTTCTAATTAGTTAAATCATATTGCTTAAAGGCCTAATATTTACCGTGTAAGAAATGATCATCCTGATTTGGACCTCTTGAAATATTCGGAGAAATAACATGTGGCTTTTAGGTTGAGGGATGAGAGGAGGAAACTCTGTTACGGGAAACAGTTTAGAGGAGAGAAAGAAGGACCCCGGCAACACGTTAAATTAATAGTTGAAGTTGAGCTGGGCTCACACCCCAAGTCCGCTTTTATTTTTCAATCAGTGGAGATTTAATTGGCAGCCCTCAGGCCCGGCGATCTGATATTTTCTCATTAGTTTCCCATCACTAATCTTGAGTGTTAGATTGGCTTAAAGGTTGTCAACATTTGACCAATTTTATTTAAGGGGGAAAAAAATCACGCATTATGGCTCCGGGATGTGAGATCTGCAAATAAATCCTGCTTGGATCAGCGGAACTAACAGGCGAAAAAAATGTTGACTATTCATCGTCGCATTTAATAAGTTGCATTAATGTATATTTCAAGGCTAGGGAGAGCGGTTATACCACTGCTGCATAGATGCAGATGAAAAGAGCTTGATGCAGAGGGGGGTGCACTATGAGCGGGTGGGTAGGTAAAGTGAGACTTAGGTATGTTGCCGAACAGAGGGTAAATAACCCATGTGGAAGAGCTGTTGAGGGTTTAAGAGCTACACTCTCCCCACTCCCCTCCCTTCTGCAGCTGCGTAAAACTGCGAAGCCAGCCTTGCAGCTCTGAGCTGCTCTGCTGTCTCGTCCAGAGATAACATCAGAGCGCCCCCTGCTGGCCAGAGGAGTAGACGGCTGGGGGTCAGCCCCCCTAGGAGGCAAAGCGTGTTTTCCTGCGCCCCCCGCCCCCACGACTGACTCCTTCCACCGCCCCCATGTCGGCTCTGCAGAAAAACCCCTCGGCAGGGGACTAGTTTGTCAAGGCTGAACATTTAAGTGAATATATGATAAAAAACAATATACAAATAATAATAAAATACGAACCCCCACCTTCACTTGGCCTCCGGGGAATAAAATATCAAATGAGGAAGAAAGGAACTTATTTTCTTTTTCTAAATCTTTTTATTCTCTGGGGTTTTGCTGTGGCTTGCTTCAGCCGAGCTGTAAGATTTCGAGTCCAGGGAAATGTTTTTAATAGATGCTGTAGAAGTTTTATTAAAAATGGTTATCTGGTGGGGAAAGAGGCCAATACAAAACAACATTGTCCAGCCTCGCGAAACTGAAGTCCCCGGGAGCTCGCACTATGTCAGCTAAGTCCAGGGAAATCGCTTTCGGAATTCAGACAGTTCCTTGTCTTGAATGACCCTTTCCTGCACCGAAGAAATACCGGCCCCTGTCTGGATTTGGGTTTTGTTTTTCTTTTAAAATAGAGACTGTGCTTAAAAGTTGTCGCCGTACCTACACACACACACACCCCCACACACAAGTCTTTTCCCTGAAGGTCCAAGTTCTTTCTTCGCCCGTGTTCTCAATTTTGCTGGAAACGGAAAGGGGAGCTGAAATGCACCAAATCAACCGTTCCTGGCTTTGACACTTGATCTTACCCGGGTGCTTCACTCCAGTGCAAGATGTGGGACTGGTACTATTTGAGAGTGTTGGAGTTTTTTTTTTTCCTTCAGCCGTTTGGATGCGGAGAGGCGCTTTCTTGGCGTCCGGTTGCATCTTTCCAGGATTCTGACCACAGGAAGGCGAGGGCGCGCAGGTAGCGGGAGCCGTGAAAGGCACTGGCCGAGCAGCCCTGCCGCAGAAAGTCCTCGGCCCACAGCTCGACACCCCCACCCCCCGCGCCAAGAAAGGGTGTAAATCTGCAGTGCGGAACGACTTTAGTTTGTAGGGAGTTTGGGGGGTTGCTTTTTCAAGGTAACAGATTGCGGGAATTTGTGAAAACAGCTCTAAGAAATGAGGCGCAGGGGAAGGAACACCGGGCCGGGAGGACGGCAGGGGAAAGGTGGGTCTCTTGATGTACATTCCTTGCCAGAGGATGAGGACTTTAGAATTTAAATATCTGTTCTCTTGCCCCTCTTCTCCTTAGAAACCCCCCACCCCGCGTCACCAACCCTACTCTTTGGGGACTCTCTGGGATGGGACCCAGGGACCTCAGGGAACCAGCGCTCCTGGGGCAAGGCGAAGGCAGCCCGGTCTGGTGGCAGTGAAGTGATGCCTCAGTCGGCTTGTGTTTGAAGAACTGCTGGGGTTATTGTGACAAGTGAGGTAAAGTCAAATATTTATACTCCAAGTTGTTCTCATTAAAAAAAAATTTTTTTTGGTGTGTTTCAGAAGACGGTTAGTGCATTCAAACTTATTTTAAACATTATTCCTGGTCTGGGTGAAGCAGAATCTGCCTCCTGTCACTGGGGTTGACTTTTTGAAAGGTTTTCAGTAAGTTTAAAGCGAAAGGGTAGTTATCTGCACACAATATTGGTTCTTTTAAAAATACATTCTATGTATATGTATGACATACATATTTTATATATCTATTACTATCTACCTCTAATAAAGAAAAAGAAGCAGGTGTTCCGCCATTGCAGTTGAATTCAAATAAAAACAATTTCGGTTGATATTCTTACAGAGGAAGAAAATATGAAAATCTCATTGTATTTGTCTCAGATCGACTTAATGAAATTTGGAGACATTGACAGTCTGGTCAACGTTCTAAGTAAATTAATGCAAAGGTCCTTAGGAAGAGACCAAAAACACTTCTTGCCATTAATTTTAAACCACTTGAAGATTATGATTAAATGAATGGGATCACTAAGCATTATCATCTCAAATAGCTGTTAACTGTCTCCACCCCTTTATTGTGGCAACAAAATAAACTCTCCACTAGGAATGGTGTTTTTCCTTTTTATCTTTGTTTTTGTTTTGCTTGAAGGGCAAAGAAGGGAAAACAGAAGCAAAGAAAACCATCTCAAAAGCCTTGGATTTGCTGCTGTTAAAAGGCTGCTGTTCATTTCTGATTTGCTCATCTTTTGCTACAAAGGAAAAAGAAATCTAATGATGTGTCTACATTTGATGAGAAGAAAACAGTAACAACAACAGTGAAGGTGCACTTGTTTTATTTTCTTTTTCCCTGAAAAAAATTTTTAATATCCACCAGTTTAGCAAGTTGAAAGCTGTGGAGATGTAAAAAAAGATGTTCGCTTGTCCACATCTATTCACTGACTTTCATCACTGGAATTTTGCAGAATCGCGTGTCAAATTGAAATTATGGGAAAGAGAATTAGACACTTGCCAAGGAACAGCAATATTATACACTTTCAAGTAAGCGCCACCTAATCCTGTATTTGAGTGCTGAGGGGGTGTGTGCTATTTTCCCCTAATAAACCTGAAAGCCCTCATTAGACATAAAGAGGGGTGAGAACTCTATTACTGGGCACTCTGACAAAAATGGAAACAGTGCATCTCTGCTCCTAGAGTCCAAGGAAAGGACACCCCGAAAAAACGCCAAGCCCTTGTGTTTTCCTTTGGAGCCCTGAGTTGGGCAGAATTCAGAGAAATCAACATTTTAGAAAGCAAAATGTTGAAACGGAGGGCGGTGTTTAGCCAATAAATAAATAAACCATGCTAAAAATTATTCTTCAAACCCTGCAAATTTCCAGATGCCCCAGAAAATCAATGCAAGACGCGCCCCCTCCGAGCCTAAGATCGACAGCTCTCCTGCCAGGAATGTTTCCAGTTTAAAATGGAGTTGGAGATTCCACCTCTTGGAGCACTGAGAGCCTTACCCTTTGGCCACCCTCGGAAGGGGAGGGGGGTCCCCCCACCCTCACCCACGCTCCCCACCTGTTCCCTCCTCTCCTCCCTAGGTTGCTGGGGCAGGGGACAGGCAAGGGGCTGGGGTGATTGCGACCCCGAACCTCCAGGGGGTAAGGAGAGCTGAGGTTTCGACCACACCCAGGAGGACACCCCACCAGGCCCCCAGAGGCCAGAAGATCCTCGCCAAAGAGGAGAACCCCATCCAAGGCACGCACAGCTGCCTGTGCCCAGGTGGGACAAAAGGCTCCTACAGGCCAAACTGGTCCCCAAGCAAGTGTGCAATGCTATGGAGCGGGACACTGTCCCCCATCACTAGGGGTGTGTGTGTGTGTGTGTGTGTGTGTGTGTGTGCGTGCGCGCGCGTGCGTGCGTGCGTGTGTGTGTGTGTGTGTGTGTGTGTGTGAGACTGACTCTTGGTGCACTTGGTGCTGGTCTCTGGCCGAAGATGTCAGCGGGGGATGTTCACCTATGCTACTTGGGGGGTCCGACCCCATACCCCTATCCCCCACTTCCGCCTCCCCCACCGCAGCAGCTCCCCAAACCCTAGGCACGGCTGCACAGGTGTGGTGCCTTTAACTGGAAAGTGCCTGAAATCCACCCAGGAATTGCGGCAAGGGGTGTGAGGGTAGGGAGGATGGGGGGATGGGAAGAAAGATGGGACTTTTGGAGCTCAGACATCCCTGTCTTCCAGTAATTGTCATCACACTCAATCTTTTCACCCTGACCTGCGGTATCCAAAAAAAGCAGAGATGGATTCGCGGGAAAATCGGGTTTACAAAAACGTCGGGGGATGGACTCGGGCTCTGGGGACCTGCGCAGGCTTTGCTTAGATTCAAAAGTATGATTTTAATTTTCCTAATGAAGGCGCGCTCTGGAGCTCAGCTGGTAATGGCTGTGCCGAGTTTAATAGACTTCTGTCGAACAGAAAAAGACGGATAACTATCGGTTATAAGTAATCTGCTCTAATGCAATTATTTTTCTAGGTTTGAATGTCATTGTGTGGAGAGGGCAGGAGTGAATTAGGGCCCCGGGGAGCGCGGACGCGGGGCTAGGAGTCTGCCTGAAATACGAGCCCAACCTGTTTTGTGAGATGCACTTGGGTTTGGAGGTCGGGGTCGAGGGCTTCAAAGTCCTGGGTGTGCACGTGTGAAAATCTCTCTTGTCTCTGTCTGGGTCTCTATCCACCCCCCGCCCCCCATCTTCCCCTCCCTCCTCCTTCCTTCATTCTTCCTTCTTTCCTCTAGGCTCTCTTCCCCTTTCTCCTCATCTCTCCCAGGGTTAATGTGAATTTCCTTTTCTCCTCCTCTGTTTTGTGTCTTTACGTATTTCAGGCAGATCCATTAGGTCCAGAGTATTTCTCCAAAACACAGTCACACAGAAGTAGGCTCTTGGTCGGTGTCAACCATTCACCGTGGAAAACCAATAGAATTGGGATGTTTTAAGATCTTGATGACATGCTGTAATATATCAGTGGGATTATTTCTAGCCAAATACAGAGCCAGTCCAGGTCACTATCCAAAAGTAACCCCATCTTTTCTCTACCACAAATTGTCATGCGTGGTAGTTTTTATTTGGAATTATCCACACTCTTCTTAGCTCTCTACATCACTTTGCCTGGTAAACACAGCATCAGACAAAAAGGAACTTTAAAAAAATAAAAATAACATGATTCGTAATTTCCATTTTTACAGAAAACAAGCTGAATCAGTGGAAGGAAAGCCTCGAACTTTCACCTGAAGGATGGGTTTGAGAGCATGCAGACCTGCAGCCAGGGGGTGAGTGCTGGGCAGGACCCTGGAGCCCAGCTCTCCCGGCTGAACCCCTGCACCCAGCCACTCCAGCCCCACTTCCTCCACCAACCTCTCCCTCTGGGTCCTAGGGAACAAAGAAAGTTCTTGGGATTGACTAAAAGGGTTAAATTTACCCTGAATTATAAGTGTCTTAGCTGGATCTGGTGTATCTCTGACTGACCTGGCCTATAGTTCTTGTGCTCACTCTTTCTCTCTCATCCTCCCCTCTGTTATACACACAGACACACACACACACACACACACACACACACACTCACTCGTGCACAGAAAGCACACTGACTTCTCTGACTCAGTCATACCCCATTCTCTCTTGCCTCTGCAGCAACTCTTCAAAAAAAGAGAAAGGAAAAATATCAAAACAAAAACATATCTGCAAAACCCTTCTGGTCTCTCTGGCTGAGGAAGAGTATAGTCACTGACCCACAAGGTGCCTGGCAGGAAGACATCCACCTGCAGGGTGAGGGTTACAAGAGGTGGCCATTTTCCCCTTCCTCCCTGACCCTGGCTGCTGAGAAGGGAATGAGGAAGAAATCCATCTTCACGTCCTAACCACGCCCGGGACTTAGAGAAGCAGAACAGGGCAGGCACCTCCTAGCTGCACAGGTGTGACTGTCAAGGGTCCCACACTGGCAGGCAGAAAGTCTGCCACCAGAAGAGTCATTCCCCAACCTCTTTGGCCCTCAGCCTACAGCACCCCTTAAAGCTGGAGAAAGTCAATAGGCGATGCTCAGCCCGCTCCAGCAAGTGTCCCCTCTAGCAGTCTCTGCTAGGATGGGGCATCAGGGCCGGTTGGTGCCATGGATGGAAGGCCCACCTCTATCTCCAGGAACAGATTGGAAACCGAGAAAAGGGTGACTATCCCTCTGCCCTCCCTTCAAGGGACTCCTTTAGGAAAACAGCTGTGTTATATTGACGACCTAAGAGAGGAACAACAAAGACCCAGGAAAATCACCACAAGCTTTAGGTGGGTCGAATTCTGCTTAGGAAAAGTTGCTGGGAGAAGAGGGGAGAGAGACTATATTACCCAACAGTGAGTTTTCCAAGACCCCCCCACCCCAGGCCCCCACAAGGTTGAGAAGGGCTTGAGAGAGAGAGAGAGCCAACAACCCTCCCTACTCCCCAGGAAGAAATCTAGCCAGAGTAAGAATCACAGCCTCCAAACCGAGAACTCCTTACAGAGATGTCTTGGTGTCCCAGCCTTGGCCTGCTGGTCCAAAGTTTGTGAGCTCTCTCAGTCCAGTGTCACCCCTGAAGCAACAGATTAGACTCGGTCTGGGGAAACATCAGGAGGCCTTGTTAAGGAATTAAGTTTACTTTTCTCTCATTTACTCCCCTATTTGAAACATCAATAGAAAAAAGCAAAACAAAATTTTTGCAGTAAATCAAATGTGTAATGATAGTCACACAGAATTAAGGTGGAAAAAAAATAAGGTGTAAACTGTGCTAAAGCATTTTTAAAGGACTGCCCTGAACAGAGCATGCTCTTATGAAACACAACACTTAAATAAATATAAGCTTTAAGGATAAAGAACTTTTAGAGTGCCTGGGAGTTCCCTCGTGGCTCAGTGGGTTAAGGATCCAGCATTGTCAGTGCAGCTGCCTAGGTTGGGCTCATTCCTAGTCCGAGAACTTCCACGTGCTGCCAAAAAAAAGAGTGCCCAACGTCCCCTTACATTACCTTCATATAAATATAAACGGGGAGGAGTCTCAACGAGGAGAATCAAATGATAAAGGCTCCTAAAACAAATTATCTGATACACAAAATTAACACAGCATTGCATCCTTAAGGCAAGTTAGAGGCAAATCGCTGACTGCAAAGTTAAGCTTTTTCTGCTTATTCATTGATCCAGGTCTCTTCATTCTAATACAGATTGAATAATCTGCTCAAAGGGGTGATGTGGCCCACCGACCACAGAGCCAGGGCAGTTGTTTATACTTGAAGCTTATCCATCAGCCTTAGGACTTTTGAATGTTCAAGTGAAAGTGTAAATAGAATAAGGTCACAGGTGATTGACAAGTTCAAGTTACTTAGCTCAATTATCAAAATTTTATTTCTAAATTATGTTCAATTTGATTTTCCTGCTTGGCTATAAATGACCTTAGAAAATCCAATGGGAATGGACATTTTACACCATGTCCCATGTTCCATGATTTATTTGTAAAGTCATTTTGTGATGTACACCTCCTTTAACGCTTCTGCGGAGACCAAGTCTTCACAATTAGATTTAGAAACACGGCTATCATCTTAATTCAAAGGCAGTCACTTTAAAGACACACTAATCACTACATTTGAACAACTTTCTAAAATGTTGCTAAATTCCTAAGCTCAGGCAGAACCTGCAGACTGTTTAGATTCAAATTCTCTGGATATTAGCGTGCTATATTTAATGGCTATCTATCTAAACAATAGATAAGAGTGCAATTTGTAAATATATACCCTACAACTCACTTTCCGCATACTATCTCAAAGTTCTCCTATGCATTTATTTAATAGATAGTGAAGCTCTTCAGATCAAGGCTCCTGCCGCCACATCTGGAAATGCTTCCTTGACTCTAATCTGCCATCCTCCACCTCCCCCCCACCCCAAGCTCCCTCCAGCCACCAGTGAGAGAAATAGCTGAAGCCTCTTCTTCCACCATTATATGATAACATCAGCTTTTAATCAGCGAGAGGCACTCCTATTTAAATTTACAGGATGACTCTTTCTTTCATTTATCTTTTCTTTTGGAGGAAAGTGAAACAAGAGCACCACCCTTATTAATTATAAGATTGATGGGGTGAAAAAAGCCAAATGAATTTGGCTTGCAAATTATTAGTAGAGGTATGAATATTTATGACTGTGCTAGGAACTGCAGTCATGAACCCTGGGTATCAAGCTTGGGAGACAGTCAGGCCAGTGCATTCAATGAGGGTTCGGTCTCCCCAAATCTGACATGACAGAAATGGAAACTTCTAAGTGAGACCATCCACCCGCCCCCCCCCCCTTTTTGGGGGCTGATCTTGCTAAATATGAACTTAGTTCCAGTGGCCTCCATTATAAATTTTAAAACTATCTTTGAAGGTGAAAGCAGATACCTTTAAGTTTTGTGAAGAAAATCTCTGTGCTTTTCCCACTTGATAGTCATTGATGCTTTAAATAGAATTTATCTGCAAAATATTTGTGACATACATTTAAAAAATTTAAAGCTATTTTTATTCCATGTAAAAATATTGGAAACCTAAAATATCCTGGATGTAAAGATGATTGAAAGGAACACAATCTAAGTTAGACACAGAGAGAAATGTGGGGGGAAGAAAACGGCAGGGGAAGAGAGATGAGAAAACAAGTTTTCTCCTTCTTTGCTTGTTTTCCTTTTCCTGCACCAGACTTACATTTTAGTCCCACGGAGAGGAAATTTAAATGCAAGGTAGAGGAAAAAAGGCTCAAGGTAGAAAGGGAAAGGATGAGGACAAGGACTTAATAATTTTATAAAAGACAAATTATACCCTCCTCTTTTCCTTCTCTTGACTCTACATTGGAGGGTTTTACAGTGCTTTGGGAAAGGAGCTGAGAAAAAAAGAAAAGAAAAGAAAAGAAAAAAGAAAACAAGAAAAAAAAAAAGAGCTGAGGATTTGAGACTTAATGAGCTCAACTATCGTCTCACCACTGGCTTCTTTTCTGTAAAAGAATTGTTGAGTGGAGGCTGACCCAATCCTGTGAAAATAGTTCACTCTGACATCAGAGCCAGCTTAGTACATACATTTTGAAAAGGAAGACAAGTTGTTTTCAAAACAGAAATGCTAAGCATTCTAAAAAGCATAAGCAATTTAAAAAATGCTCCTCAAATTTTCTGAAAAACTCCCAACTCATATGTATATATACATACATTTTTATATACACATACATTTTTTTTCCCACAATCGTAAGTGGATATTTGCGCTAAATTGATGCTTTATGTATATCCTGTCTCAATTTGTCTGTTCTCTGTAAGGATGTAATTTTTTTTAAAGAAGCGATACCACTGACAACAATTTACTTAAATTCACAAACCTTGAAATTGATGCATCTCCTATCAATCATTCTCGGTAGATACAGTGAAACACATTCAACATTTGTACATCAATAGTGGCACACACACAAATCTGTTTTGTTCAATTTAAATGCTCTTCAACATGTCATTTCTTATTTTTCTGGAACATGTTATGGGTTAGTCATCCTGTTTCAGCTGACTGTTAAATCCTTAACCTAATGAAAATTCAAAATAGAATATTTATTTGTTGTAGATTTCAGAGTTGAAAGGTAGGCTTTGGGGACAATTTGATCAACCCCTCTTATCTTTCAAACAAAGAATTGGAGGTCTAAAGGTGGCAACTTGGAGTTCCCACTGTGACCCAGTGGGTTAGGAATCCAGCTGCAGCGGCTCGGGTCACTGCTGAAGCTCGGGTTCAATCCCCAGCCCAGCACAGTGGGTTAAAGGACCCTGGGCTGCTGCAGCTGCCGCAGAGGTCGCAGCTGCAGCTTGGATTCAATCCCTGGCCAGGGAACTTCCACATGCCCTGAGTGTGTCCATAAAAATATAATAATAGTAAAGGTGGCAACTGACCAGTCCAACTCATATAACAAGTTAGCTCTATCTTCTAACAAGATCCCAAAGCTCTTGAGGCCAATTTTTCCCATGATATGCTACTTCCCACCTTCTGCTCTTTATATTACAGCAGTATTTCTAACATTACATGCACACTTTTCTACTAATATTTTTTCTTGCCAGCACACTGACAATGAAATTCTTGTTAAATAATAATAAGATATTGACTGGTCTGTTTGCCAATAGGAAGATTTTTGTTGATTTGTGATGTCTGTATTGGCTAGGCAAAAATGAGATCTATTCTCTACCCGAAGGATAAAGAATGCTTAGCCCTTGCACAAAAACAACTCTGTATTAATAGAAATACTCACCTTCTCTATTTAATGGTTATATGTCTGCTCAATCAAGTTAGAAACATATGTAACAGGAACAATGGAGAGCAATGCCTCCAAATCTCCAAAAATGTGATTCACTAGGGACATTTAAATGGATACAGAGAGGTTCCTTGACTTCAGTGCTAGTAACCTGCTTCTAGGTAACCTTTCCGCCTGGCTCTGCTGTTCACCCCAAATTGAATCCTGCACGTGCTCCATGTTTTTAACATTAAGGGGAATCCTATTCATGCCTGAGAGGATCTTATATTTATGATGGCCTCTTCCGTCAAATTGTTATTTCTGTAGCTGGCTGTCAAAAATGTCACTCAAAGTTTCCCCTCCACCTCTCTTTACCCTCTGTCATAGTGACTTGGAAGGTCTAACCCAAGCGGAATTTACCTTACCTGCAAAATACAAGGAGAACTTTTTTCACTTTCATCCACCTCGCCCTCCTTCCCACCCTTGGCTTCACCTTCATTCTGCTCAAGGGCTGTGTTCGTTCCTGCTCTCCATGGTAAAACTGTTCATCCAAGTAGTTTCTCTTAAGGTTCCCAGACCTAACATCTGTGAGTCAAGTCTATGTATAAATACGTTTGGCATTTTCTCTGAGTCTATGCTACATAGGTTAATACTTAAGCAAGTGATAAAAAACCTACTGAAATGAAAACGCCCTCCAATTCAAGAAAGCTCTGGAGTACAAATAGCAGATATTTGATTTTTGATAAAATGAAAAATAAAATATTGAACCTGTTAGTGTTTACAACTCCTTTGTCAGTGTGGCCTCCTTTTTGCTACATTTCCATTTCATTATTTTTGCATGAATATGATAAATGGTCATTAAATCTAACCATTTTTATTTAATGTTCATAAAAACTGGTAGGTTTTCAAACAGATGTGGCCTGATATGGTTCAGTGAATTTAGTGGACTTCTCATATAAATGGAATAATAACCATACGGGAGATGAATTTTATTCCCTTGTTTACCTCTTCCAGAACTTACCCTTATTATAATTACAAATAGTGTTTGTTATATATTATGCAATATATAAAGCATTGTCCGGACACTGCACAAACCTTAACTTGATCACTGCCATCTAGAGTTGATAATCCAAGGTATCACTGAGCCCCCCAAAATGGAGAGAAATGTGGACAAACAGAAGATACAGTAATTTATTCTTTTTTTCTATAAATAAAAGAAAATATAATGACGCTTGGTTCATGAATGAAAAAAATTTATCTTCTTTCTAGTTAAATATTTTCCTTTCAGATTCAAAGAAGTGGTTTGGAGAAAAAAAATAGTTCATTTATTTTCTATCAATTAGAGGTACCCTGGAAGAAGTACCCTCCCCCCGCTTTTTTTTTGTCTTTTTAGGGCCACACCCTCAATGTATGGAGGTTCCCAGGGTAGGGGCTAATTGGAGCTGTAGCTGCCTGGCCTTCACCACAGCCACAGCAACACCAGATCCTTAACCCACTGAGCAAGGCCAGGGATCGAACCCGCAACCTCATAGTTCCTAGTAAGATTTCTTTCCTCTGTACCACAACGGCAACTCCCAGAGCCCTTCCCTTTTAATTTTTTAAAAAGAGGTCAGCAAAGAGAAGAAGCTGGCAGTCAGAGTTGCCTCACTGCTGAGGATAGGCAGGTTTAACTCATAAAGGCAGGAGAGCCTCATGGTTTAAAACAAACCTTTACAGTAAGACTGTCCAGATCTAAATGCTGGTTCAGCCTCTAATTAACAATGTGATCTTAGGTGATAACTAACACTTCTAAACTTCTCATAGGGCTGTGATGTGACAATCAAATGAATTGATGCATGAAGGAATTTATCCTAGTACTGATTCATGGTGAGGATTCAATAAATATCCGTCGCCACAATTTATTATTATTATTGGACTAGTTAACCCCCTACCCTCTAGCCTAGGTTAGAACCATTTATGAACAATCCATGAAATTTAGACATCTTTTATTAATCTTGTATCTAAACTCAATATTAGTATAGATTCCCAATTCATTCTATATCTCTTAGATCACTTCAGTCACATGTTTGTACCTATGTTCTTATCTTTTAGCCTTCCACTTTTAAAAAAAAGACCTTTTTTGTAGTTCCCATCATGGTGCAGTGGAAACAAATCCAACTAGGAGGCTTGAGGTTTCAGGTTCGATCCCTGGCCTTGCTCAGTGGGTTAAGGATCCAGCATTGCCGTGAGCTGTGGTGTAGGTCGAAGACGTGTCTTGGATCTGGCATTGCTGTGGCTCTGGTGAAGGCCGGCAGCTGCTGCTCTAATTCGATCCCTAGCCTGGGAACCTCCAATGCCACGGGTGCGACCCTAAAAAAACAAAACAACAACAACAAAAAAGACCTTTGTTGCATACATTCGCATTCAGGTTATTGAGTAAATAGTTTCTTGAGTGGTTTGATAATCAGATAATGGGAAGACCACTAGCGTGGAAGCCAGGGAAACTAGATTTTTTTTTCTTTTTTTTGGTAATATGAGTTGAAATTTATTTTTACTCTCTTTTTATTGAAGTATAGTTAATTTACAATGCAGTGTTAGTTTCAGGTGTACAGCATCAGTTATATATATTATATATATATATATATATTCTGATTCTTTTCCATCAGAGGCTATTACAAGATATTAAATACAGTTCCCTGTGCTATGCAGTAAATCCTTGTTGTTTTACCTATTTTGTATATGGTAGTGTGTTATCTGTTAATCCCAAATTTCTAATTTATCCCTCCCCACCTTCTTTCCCTTTTGGCGACCATAGATTTATTCTCTATATCTGTGGGTCTATTTTTGTTTTGTAAATAAGTTCATTTGCATTATTTTTTAAATTCCACCCATAAGTGATACCATAAAATATTTGTTTTTCTCTGTCTGGCTTACTTCATTCACTATGATAATCTCTGGGTCCATTTATGTTGCTGCAAATGGCCATATTGCATTTGTGTGTGTGTGTACCACATCTTTATCCATTCATCTGTCAGTGGATATTTAGATTGCCTCCATGTCTTGGCTATTGTAAATAGTGCTGCTATGAACATTGTGCTGTATGAATCTTTTCAAATTAGAGTTTTCATCTTTTCTGGATATATGCTTAGGAGTGGGATTTCTGGATCATATGATAACTCTATTTTTAGTTTTTTAAGGAAATTACATTTTGTTCTCCATAGTGGTACACCAATATACATTTCCACCAACAACATAAGAGGGTTCTCTTTCAGAGAAACTGGATTCTAAATATGTTCTCCCACTGATTAATATGTGATTGGGCCTCAGTTTCCCCACTCGTAAAATAGGTTGGCATAGAAATTACCCCAAGTCCCTTCTCACTCTAACAGTCAGAGATTGCATGACTCACATAGGAAACTTTTCCTAGCAGAACTTTTTTCTTTCTTCCAAGTGTACAATGAGAAGCTGTTATGTGACTGGCCCTGGGCTAGGCCCTGAGCCCCAAAGAGAAACAAGAAGATTTCTACCTTCAAGGAATTTGCAATTGAGTAGCAAGACAAACTTCATATTACAGTGTTCTGAGTACTCTCTTAGAGGTATATATAGGGAATTCTAAGACCAGATAGAAACAACATCTCACCAATGGGAAGCAAACATAACCAATGGGAAGAAAGAGAAAGATTTGTAGAGGAGGTAGCATCTGAGTTGAATCTTGAAGAAGAAATAAGACCTAAGGAAGGGGTGAGGAGAAAGATATACAAGGAGGGAACAGTATATGCAAAGAAACAAAGGAGGGAGAGTGAACCGCTCATCTAGAGAACAGCTGGCTATGGGAGGCGGGTGGTGTAGGAAAGGAGCTGAGATGAAGCTCCTTATTTTCCCATGTCTCTGCAACCAATCTCACATCTTCCTCCTTTGGCTTTAGTTATCCTCCATTTGCTGCTGACCACACTCTCCTCCAATTTATAGCTCCAGCCTAGATTTGTTCTTGAACTCTAATCCTCTCTGTCCAACTCGCCACAGACATCTCTACACATCTGTAGACCCCTCAAATTTATGATTCTCACCGGGTAATACCTTCTCATGTGTTCACCATCTTGGGAAATGATATTACCATCCACTTAGTTACTTGTGCTAGAAATTTAGGTGTTATCCTTATTACTTCTCTTTTCTTTACCACTGATCTCCTTCAATTCAATCAATTCCCAGGGACTATGAATTACACCCCCTAAGTGCATCTTTAACCCAGTGCTTTCTCTCTATCTCCACTGCCATCAATCTAGTCCAATTTGCTATTTGGACTTGATGGTTGGGGGGCTCTGGAGTCAAACCTGATCCCATTTTATATTCCTGTTTAAAATCTTTCAATGGAAACACACCATTCTCAGGATGAACTCTTAAGATTGACTGATTTTACTGCTGCCCCCCCCCCCACTTCAGCCCCAGCGGGGAACCCTTATTTCTCACTGATCCAGTCACATGGCCCTTCTGTACATTCTCAGAGTCTGCCTCCTGCCCATTCTTGGGCTTTTCATATCCTCCATATCCTCCACCTTGAAGGTTTTCCACAACCATCCCCCACCTCTAACCAGGCGAGCTGCTCTTCATTCTTCAAATCTTAGTTATTTATTTATTATCTTTTTAGGGCCGCACTTGTGGCATATGGAGGTTCCCAGGCCAGGGGTTGAATTGGAGCTGCAGCTGCCAGCCTATGCCACAGCCATAGTAACACCAGATCTGAGCCACGTCAACAACCTACACCACAGCTTATGGCAACGTTAGATCCTTAACCCACTGAGCACGGCCAGGGATTGAACCCTCATTCTCATGGATACTATTCAGGTTCATTAACTGCTGAGCCACAAGGGGAACTCCTCAAATATCAGTTTAAGTATCATTTCAACAAGGAAGTATTTCTTTTCTTTTCTTTTCTTTTGTCTTTTTAATTTTTTCTAGGGCCGCTCCCGTGGCATATGGAGTTCCCAGGCTAGGGGTCGAATTGGAGCTGTAGCCACTGGTCTACACCAGAGCCACAGCAACGCGGCATCTGAGCCATGTCTGCAACCCACACCACAGCTCACAGCAACGCCGGATCATTAACCCACTGAGCAAGGCCAGGGATCAAACCCACAACCTCATGGTTCTTAGCCAGATTCGTTAACCACTGCTCCACGACGGGAACTCCCCAACAAGGAAATATTTCTTAACCATTTCCCCTTTAGATGAGGCTAGGTTCTCTGTTCTTGTAACACCACTGCAATTTTCTTTGTAAGCATTGTCCCACTTATACTTAATAATGAATCATGTAATTATTTGTTTAATGTCTGTTTCTCCTGCTGGACTATGCCATTCCCAAAGAACAAGGTCAGGTGTGTTTGGTTCACTACAGTATCCTCAATGTCTAGTACATTTTTTTTAAAAGGAAAAACAGATGAAAAGGAGGGAGCAGTTAAGTAAGATAAGGCCTGGAAATTGTCCATTGGATTTAGCAACTAAGAGGTCACAGGGGTCCTTGGAGAAGGCAGTTTCAGTGGTATGGGCAGATGGCAAACAGAAGTGGTTTGAGGAGTGAAAAGGATGTGAGAAAGTGGAGGCAGCATACCTGTAAACTAATTTCAAGAATCCTGGAGTTCCCATCATGGCACAGCGGAAATGAATCTGACTAGGAACCATGAGGTTGAGGGTTTGATCCCCGGCCTCAATCAGTGGGTTAAGGATCTGGTGTTGCCGTGAGCTGTGGTGTAGGTCGCAGATGCAGCTCGGATCTGCTGTTGCTGTGGTTGTGGTGGAGGCCAGCAGCTGTAGCTCCAATTAGACCAATGGCCTGGGAACCTCTACATGCCATGAGTGCTGCCCTAAAAAGACAAAAAAAAAAAAGAAAAGAAAAAAAAAAGAAAAAGAATCTTATCCATGGGAAAAATAACAACAATATGGCAATAGATAAAGGGAAGATGTAGTTTGCAGCAACATGGATGAACTTAGAGATTCTCATACTAAGTGAAGTAAGTCAGTCAAAGAAAGACAAATATCATATGATATCACTTATATGTGGAATCTAATTTTAAAAATTGGAGTTCCTGTCGTGGTTCAGCAGTAATGAACCCAGCTAGTATCGGTGAGGAGATGGGTTGGATCCCTGGCCCCGATCAGTGGGTTAAGGATCTGGCTTTACCATGAGCTGTGGTGTAGGTCAAAGATGAGGCACAGATCCTGGTTGCTGTGGCTGTGGCATAGACTGGCAGCTGTAGCTCCAATTTGACCCCTGGCCCGGGAACTTTCATGTGCTTCGGTGTGGCTCTAAAAAGACCAAAAAAAAAAAAAAAAAGAACTTATTTATAAAACAGAAACGAATTCACAGATATCAAAATCTAACTTAGGGCTACCAAAGGGGAAGCCATGGCCTGGAGAGATAAATTAGGAGGATGGGATTAACATATACACACTACTGCATATAAAATAGATAACTAGCAAGGACCTACTGTATAGCACAAATACCCACTCAATATTCTCTAATAATCTATATGGGAAAAAGAACAGATATACATGTATGTGTAACAGTCATTTTGCTGTTCACCTGAAACTAACACAGCATTGCAAGTTAACTATAATAAAACTTTTTTTTTAATGTAGGATCAAGGGATGTTTTAAAGATAAGAGAGTCATATTTATACAGCTAAAAATAAAGCAATAAAGATACAACATGGAGATTAATTGAGAGATTGAGGCTAGGGAAAAAGAAGACATAATTTAATGGAGGGAGTTTGTAGTACCAGCTGGGACCCAGAGCATAAGGTGTATTTTGCAAAAGTTAAAAGCCACCTCTTCATCGAAAGAAGAAAGGCAGTAAAGGCTGGCATACATATAGGTTAAATAGGGGTGCGGGGCCCAGAAGATGATGTGGGTTCTGTTTGACAGCCTGGATTTTCCCCCAGTTGTAGGAGGCACTCAGAGAAAAGGGGTGGTGAGGAAAGAACACAGGGAGGGAGGGAAAAGCTTGGAGTCCCTATTTAAAAAAAATTTTTTTTTTTTAATTATAGTTGATTTACAGTGTTGTGTCAACTTCTGCTGTATAGCACAGTGTAGAGTCACTGTTTAAGCCAAGTGGGAGAGGAAGCTGATCAAGACCAGGTCAAGGAAGTCCCTGGAAGGGTTAAGGATTGATCTGGCATTGTCACTGCTGTGGTGTGGGTTCGATTCCTGGTGTGGGAACTTCCACATACTGTAGGCATGGACAAAAAAAAAAAAAGGGGGAAACAATGTCTTGACCCACCATCCACCACTGGACCAAATTTAAGAGTCAACTCAAATACCAGCTTCTGGAAGCCCTCTGCAAGACTGCCAAGCAGAATGGAAGTAATTTATGTCTCCCTTTGGTCTGTATGAAGTATTTTCCCCATATATACGTGAATACACAGTCATCCCTCAGACTTGATGGGGGCTGGTTCCAGGACTCCTGTGGATACCAAAATCTAGAGACACTCAAGTTCCTTATGTAAAATGGTGTAGTATTTGCATACAACCTACACATATCTTCCCTTATACTTTAAATCACTTCTAGATTACTTATAATACCTAATACAATGTAAATATGATGTTAAGTAGTTGCCAGTACATAGCAAATTCAAGTTTTGCTTTTTGGAATTGTCTGGAAATTTTTTTCCAAGTATTTTCTCTCTGTAGTTGGCTGAATTTCAAATGTGGTACCCAGAGATACAGAGGGCAGACTGTATTGTCATAAAATTTAACATAAATATGAGCTTTATTAAATTCCCTTTAAGTCTTTTCTTTCTATGCTTATGTCTTAAAAAGACTAAGAAACAGAAATGGAAGGGTTGGAGTGGGAGGTTGGGTTAGCAAATATAAGCTATTATACACAGAGTGGATACTGTATAGCAC
The DNA here is from genome assembly GCF_016906955.1 of Phacochoerus africanus. Classification (NCBI taxonomy): domain Eukaryota; kingdom Metazoa; phylum Chordata; class Mammalia; order Artiodactyla; family Suidae; genus Phacochoerus; species Phacochoerus africanus. The sequence continues at coordinate 136,158,875 of NC_062545.1, forward strand.
AGAGAACTATATTCAATGTCCTATGATAAGCCATAATGGAAAAGAATATTAAAAAAAGAATATATATATATATACACACACATATATATATGTTTAACTGAGTCACTTTGCTGTGCATCAGAGATTAAAACAACAGTGTAAATCTACTACAATTAAAAAAAAAAGAAATGGAACCACTGCAGGAGTAGGAACATTACTGGATGTTTGTTAGCATAAATGGGATGAATGAAAACACAAGATGAAAGATACCACAATTAACTGTGAGGCTTAGTGTAAAATTGTGTAAACAAAACAAAGACTCTAATATTGAAATGTGCAAATCATTTACTTTTAGAGACTTCAGCTTCTTTGTAGAGTATTAATTTTAATGTCATATTAGGTAGAGATAATGCATTTTTGTATATATAAAAACTTTATCATTGGATTGTTTACCTTTTCTTTCAGAAACTGTTGTCTTTCCAACTCCATCTTTAGGCACACATGGTCAGCTGAGTGGCATCATTAATAAAAGGATCTATTTTAGTAGCTCTACTTCTGGAAGTAGAATAAAAAGGAGGTGTAACCCAGAGTTGAAGATACCCACAGATAATGAGGGTCTTTGAGTGATGGTAATTGGCAAGCAGAAAGACTTAAAGATCTATCTGGAGACCAACCCTCACAGTCCAGGCACGCTGCCAGATAAAGACTAAAAACAGCATGTAAGATGGCAAGAAAAATATGCTCCTTGGTTTCTTCATTGCCCTAAAAGCCACTGGGAAGAGCTTCAAGAGAGATGCTGTCCCTGAATGGTAACACGAGACTTCCCGTTCCATGACTCGTGTGAAAACTTTTGCCATTACTGAATGGGGACAAGGAGTGTCATCTTGAACAAAGTGCCACCCTCTGGTCTATCAACTCACCGTCCAAAAAATTTTACATTCATTGCTGCTCTTAGAACCAGATCAGTCACTCAACAATGCCGCTTCTTTCTTTTAGACCAAGGTAATAGAACCTCTTTAACCCTAAGGATGACGATTTGATTTTTGCACACCCACGCAAAAATTGGGAGCACATAATAACCTTACAGAACATAGCCACAGCTTCTTGCTCTGCAAAATGTCCACCCATTTAATTAAGAAAGCCCGTTTGATGTTGGGGCCCTTTGAGGGCAGAATCTTAAAAGATGACATGAGCCAATCAACATTCTGTTATTTCACTGACACTTAACATGTTCTTTGTAGTTGTCAAGCTGTATCTCCCCAAATCCAAGACAGTTCAGGCAGTGAATAAATCAGCTAAAAGGGTTGCATGACTGAACCAAGTCATTTGACACAACTTTGTAAACTGAAACAAGCTGGAAGAAAGGAGATTGTGTTTAACCCTGGGTCACCTAAAATCTCTGAGTGTGTCTCCTCTTTCTGTAAAATGGGTATATTAACACTTTGCCCAGATGGCTTGTGGTAAGGGTTAGAAACAATACCTGTGTAAAGCATCTGACATGTAGCAGATATTTGATAAATGGTTGTTGTGATTTGTTGTTGTTATTATTATTGTTAAAAGTTCAAGTTACTTTGAAGAAATTAAGCAATGAATTACTGGTTGATGTAGATTGAAAAAACCTCTATCTTGGACTATCTTATTAATCAATTAGGTATAATTGCAAAAAGCAGCTTAAAAGTAGATTAGTCCAAGTTGTCAAGCAGCTTAAATAGCAATCCGGTCATTTATTTTAGTTTATTATTTATCTGCCTTCACTGTTAATAACCAAACCTTTTAGTTTCAGCTGTTACATGGAATATTTTCTTTAACTAAATAGCTAAGCTAATTGGTATTTTGGCTAACAGTAAAAACTGAGTAAGAGAACAGTAGAGATTATTTGAAGAAGGAGAAAGCTATTGCTTTTAGTTCAACATTTTATGAAATAGAATACAAGTATAATAAAGACAGTATTCTCATACAGTGGAATCCCCAATACATTAAAAATACCAGCAGTGTAACAATATTGTAGGCAAAAACGGCGATAAATATGTCAAAAGAAACCTTAAAAATGATTTTTCTGCAAGCCAAGAAAATTACCAAATAACTTGGAGACTGTATGTGTTCTAATGCACTTGTCTTTCTGACCTTCTGATCTTGATTACTTTTTCATTGCCAGTGTCGCTGATACCAATTAGTTTTTCAATGCCATCAGCATCTCTAAGGTTGCAATATGGTGGAGATAGTCTGGGTTGCAGCTGAACTGCCAAAGAGTGATTCTTCCTGGTAATAAGGTTGCTAGTGGTCCCTGGGAGAGAGGGGAAAACAAGCAGGTCTTAAAGCTGAAACAAACTGAAGTTAAGTGTTGGTTCTTGGCAGAAGTTCAGCTCCTTTTGCTCAGCGTTGCAATGAAGAAGAAAGTGGTAGGGTTTGCACCAACAGCCATAAAGTGGGGACCCAAATAACAAGGAAACATAACTATTGAAGCTGCAGACTGTAATATACTTGGGGTCTATTTTCAAGAACATGTTTTTTAATTTACCATGCTGCTTATTTTGAAGCAAATTATTATCAAATGACTATGCTTCAAAACATTTCTTAATTTCAATTTGAAGTGAAGTCATTTGAGTTAGAAGCATATGCCTTTGCTAAATTGTTGCCAAAAAAAAAAAGAAAAAGAAAAAGACAAGACAACTTGATTTTTGCATTCACTGCTTGCAAAACTGTTGATTCAAAATGTGACAGAAAGTTTAAATCCTGAGAGTAAGGCTTATTTCCTGTGGCCCCAAGTGACCTATACTGACTATCACTAGTGAGTTTTCACTTCATTAAGCCAAAGGTAAACTTGAATAATTGTTAGATTGAGTCCAAAGGAAGATTGTGACTAGCCTGTGAAACATGTATTTGTAATTTAAATTTAAATAAAAATCTCCCTAGCTTCTTTTTGTTCGTTTCTCTTTAGGGCCGCACCTGTGGCAAATGAAAGTTCCTGGGCTAGGCGTCAAATCAGAGCTGCAGCTGCCAGCCTACACCACAGCCACAGCAACAGGGGATCCAAGTTGCATCTGTGACCTACACCACAGCTCACAGCATTGCCAGATCTTCAGCCCACTGAGCAAGGCCAGGGATTGAACCAGTGTCCTCATGGATACTAGTCAGGTTTGTTACCGCTGAGCCCCAACAGGAACTCCTAAAGGGACTCATTTATACACATGCATACATTCTTTTTAAAAATATTCTCATCCATTATGGTTTAGCATTTCAAATACACCATTCTAAGTGTATTCTCTGCATAGGAAAATGTCTATTTCTGTATCTCCACCATTCCTTTTCTTGTTAATATAATAGGATATTTGGGTCATAACAGAAATGAGGGTACACTCATATTTGGAAAGTTAGAGGGCAGTTACTTTACAAAGAAATTACCAACAAATATATAGGCCAGGGGAATCACAAGGATTCCCGGTAACCCAGAAGGGTAACAGTGGAGTCATGACATCCTCTAGGCTCAAAGAGAGGAGAAAAGTGAGTGGTTACCCGAACTTGGAAGGAAGAAGTTGGTAGGGGAGGAACAGTGATGCAGCTAGCACAGGAAGGGAGGCAAAGAATCCTCAAACCTAATTTTCCTTTGATCCCATGCAGGTGTTTCCCACTGGCCAAATGCAACCAGCAGCTGCAGGACCTCGGAGCCCAGTTATGTCATCCATGGAGGTGTGACTCTCAGGACAAGGAGCAGAGCTAGGAAGAGTGAAGAGTGGATGAAGATGAGGAATTGCACATATCAGTACCTACAATCTCTCCCCTTCTTTTGAAGGAGATCATCACTGCATGGGTGAAAGGTAGTTTATTTAATTAGTCTTCTATTGCTAAACATTTAGATTGATTTCTTGTCTTTTATAGACACCAACACAGCAACAAATATGCTTATACATATGTCTTCATGCATATGCGTGTGATATGCTGTATAAATTCCTAAAATGGAAGTGCTTCCTTATGAACTTAGGGGGTCAAAGTGGATTTGGGTGCTTATTTTTTCCAAAGAGAAAAAAAAATGAAATTACTCTCATTGTAATTTTCATTGGGATGAAAAGTTATCAAAATTTGTTGAGTCCTTGCTACCCCCAAATCTAAACTCCTTCTTGCCTAAAAACTCAAATTCTGGTTTTTTCTTTTTTGGCCACACTCACGGTACATGGAAGTTCCTGGGCCAGTGATCAAATCTGCGCTACAGCAGCAACCTGAGCTGCAGTAGTGAAAACATGGGATCCTTAACCCACTGAGCCACATGGAAACTCCCCCAAATTCTTTTTAGTTTGTAGAATTGTAGAAAGGTGTAGACGTTAAGTTCGTGTACTCAGGAGCTGGTAAACCTGTGTTGGAATCCTGGCTCTGAGGCATGACCTTAGGCAAGTTTTATAACATCGCTATGCTTCAGTTTCCTTATATATAAAACGGGGATGCTGATAATACTAGTAGCTACTTAAAAGGGCTTTGGGGAGGCTGAAATGAATTGCTATATGTAGGCTGCTTAGGCAAGTACATGGCACTATTTCAAAGTGTTGCTCTTATTATTTTGCAATCGATATCCTTTGATAACTGCCACTTCTCATCACTATTTTTGTTGTTAATCTTCTATCTTACCCTCACTCATGTCTCACAAATATCTGCCTTTCAGATCTTACTTCTCTCTGTGTGCATTTATTTGCTTTATTTATTTAAAAACTGTTTCAAACTTATATCTTCAAGCAACATTTTCAGACTGGCCCTAACTACTGGCCCTAACCATATATCCTAAATTGTACCATACATTTAGGTGATGGTAACCTAAATGTACCATATATCCTAAATTGGGATATATGTACCTATACCAATGGTACATATCTATCTACCTACCAAATTGATATATTATACTACACTTCAGTTTATATTGATGCACCACACGTGGGAACTATGACTCTGGTTAGTTGTTCTCAGTCTACTCTGGATCATACCAATGGCCAACCCAGCTTGATGTTGATCTCTGCAGATGTTACAAATTATTGCTTGTTTGAAAAGCTTACCTCCCAAAGTCCTTAGTTGTTTAAATTTTATTAGAGTACAGTTGACTTACTATGTTATATTAGTTTCAAGTATACAGCAAAGTGAGGCAGTAATACTTACAAATACATCCATCCTTTTTTCCTCATATAGATTATTACAAACCAGTGAGCAGATCTTCCTGTGCTATACAGTAGGTTCTTATTAATCATCTATGTTATACAGCAGTGTGTATAGTTATTCTAATCCTCTCAGTTCTTCCCTCCCCCTCACAGCATCCCCTATGGGAACCCTAAGATTGATTTTGAAACCTGTGAGTTTGTTTCTGTTTTATAAATAAGTTTTTTTGTATCATTTTTATTAGACTTGACATATAAGTGATATCATATGATATTTGTCTTTCTCTGTCTGATTTACTTCACTCAGTATGATAGAATGGCCATCATTAGAAAGTGTACAAACAATAAATGCTGGAGAGGGTGTGGAGAAAAGAGAACCCTCCTACACTGTTGGTGGGAATGTAAATAGGTACAACCACAATGGAGAACAGTATGGAGATTCCTTAAAAAAAAAAAACTCTAAATATACAACTACCATATGATCCAGCAAAGTCCTTAGTTTTGTTTTGTTTTTTAGAAATCAGTGTATTTTGGCTTTATTGAATCTGCTAATTTATCTAAATTTCTCTTCAAGCTATAATATTTTCAGCCTTTACCATAACTGAGGGTAATGATTCACATAAACTATTACTCTCCATATAAACAAATATTCATATAAATAAATATTACTCTTATTTATCTCCAACTGAATTTTTACAAAATTTCAAGGGTACCTCCCGATATTGATAAAGTTCTTGTTTACTCTACCAAGGCTGCATGATTTCCCAAAGTTTTATTGTCTATTCTCTCCAAACAATCATTTCTAGATTTGCCTTAATACTGGGACAGGATAAAATTCAGATGGGTAGAGAAAATAGAGATTCCCAATTTGTGCTATATTCATAGTCATTTGAAGCATACTCTGGTTTATTTTTTAACCTGATCCATTAATTTTAAAGTACCTTTAGATAGCTCTTAATCTCTGGGGAAAAAAAATACTCAGAATGTCAGGAATTTCAGTCTCCCACTCTTCTATCAATTTCCTCTCCAAGATGGCATCTCGGTCTTGGGGAGGAGGCATTCTTTTCGTTCTCTTTTGTTTTTTTTGCTTTTTTTAAGGCTGCACCCACAGCATATGGAGGTTCCCAGGCTAGGGGTCGAATAGGAGCTGTACCTGCCAGCCTACGCCACAGCCACAGCAACTCAGAATCCGAGCCACATCTGCAACCTACACCACATCTCACAGTAACATCAGATCCTTAACCCACTGAGCAAGGCCAGCGATCAAACCTGTGTCCTCATGGATGCTGGTCAGATTCATTTCCACTGAGCCATGACGGGAACTCCGAAGAGATATTCTTGAACTTGTGTGGGACGGGAAGAGGAATCCTTTCATTCCATTGATTTTAGGAGGAATGTCACCTGTCCCTCTAGGCAGCTTGCTCTTCACCAAGCTGCCTTTTGTGGCTGAACTGCAGATACTATAAATATGGTCTGCAGTCTCTCTAATTAGTTTGGACCCAGTGGTGCTTTCTGGCCTTCTTAGCCCTCAGTCGGCTCTTGCTGATCCAGCTCAGGCATTGCCATGCCAGCCCCTGGGACAGCCTTTGTTGTGAAACCACACCATCTTTTCCAGAAGGTACCCTTGGAAGGCTCACTGTAATCACGCCACTGAGGAACTGAGGGAAGCTCAGAACCGCACACAAAACCATCTGGATACCCAACCACACCATTCTGCCCTCTTAGTTCACATGTTGGCACAGGACCATTCTCCTCTTGGCATTTTCCTCAGTTGATCTCTAGTATAAACCTCAAGACAACTCCCTCCAAAGCAGTCATCTCCAAGTTGAGGGGTAGAGGGGAGAGAAAGTGAACACAGAGGTATTTTTTTCTCCAACTCCCTCTTCCTCTCCATGTTCCTCATTTTTTTTTTTTTTATATAGTCCTCTGGGTCTTAAGGAGTAGGCTGCCCCTTTTCACTGTATCTTTTCTTCTTTCTACCAGCAAGCCTAAGAGACAGAAGGAATATCCCCTAGGAGAAACACAGAGATAATTTGAGCAAGCCCTGTAGCCTTGGTCCTAAAATCTTAAGTGAGAAGAGAGAATAATTTAGATATTCCTCTTTCAAGACAACGTCTAGTTTATGAACAGTTGTAAGAAAATTATATTGATATGTTGATATGATCTTTTATTGAAATATCAGAATATGAACATTTTGGGTCCATTTGCAATAATCCTAACTCTCCTGTACAACCACCTGACTTCCTCCCTTTTTATAGACAGGTTTTGCATTTACTTCTTCCAACTAACCTAGTAGTGTCCTTCACACAGAGCAAATTTTTATTTTTTTTCCCCGAGATGCCCAGATCATGCATTACAAACTGTGCGTGTGTAATATTTATTTTATGTATGTACTTAATAGATATGTGTCAGAAATATAAATAAAAATAAATAAGGCCTTTGCAAGGATAGGATTATGGATACAAATTCTCAAGAACAATTTTTGCCTCTTCATCAACTGTATTTTGTTAAGGGCACCTGTTTGTATTTTCTTGGCCAGTACCATACTATTTTAATTAATATCACTTTATATTTTAGTGTCTCTTAGAACTAATAAATATCCCTTATTTATTGTCCCATTTGTATTTTCATCCCGTATTTCATATTTATCATTTGCAAAAATAAGATTCCTTGTCATCTTGCTGCCCACAGGTAGATATTCTAGGCCTAGGATGTCACAAAGTACCCTCTTCAGAAGTTAGAGATTATCTAGCATAGAGTCAGCTCACAGCTATCTCTTGAATTTGATTTCCTTTTCATTGGTAGCCCCTTGAAATTCTCTTACTGGTGAACTCAGCCATGTATTTGAAAAGACGTATGTAATTTTTTAAAGTTGGAGGGTAGGTTATTAGCTGTTACTTTGTAACAAACAAAATCTCTGTGGCATTCAACAATAAGCTTTTGTTTTCTGCCTCACGTTTGTAAGTCTACTCAACCTACTGTGTTCCACATGTCTCTCACACATGCCCTCACAACTCCGGCAATTGTGCAAGAGGTTTTCATAATATGGCATTTCTCCAACTAGCAATGTGGTGTGTATCCTATTTATTGAATTCTTGTCTAGAATTTTTCCATGAAATTGTCTTTTTGGAGGTTATATATATATATATATATATATATATTTTTTTTTGCCTTTTGCCTTTTGCCTTTTCTGGGGCCACTCCCGCAGCATATGGAGGTTCCCAGGCTAGGGGTCTAATTGGAGCTGTAGCCGCCGGCCTACTCCAGAGCCACAGCAACATGGGATCCGAGCCACATCTGTGACCTACAACACAGCTCACGGCAACACTGGATCCTTAACCCACTGAGCAAGGCCAGGGATCGAACCCGCAACCTCATGGTTCCCAGTTGGATTTGTTAACCACTGAACCACGATGGGAACTCCTACATCTTTTTGATAATGTTATTTTTTTTTATCATCACATCAATAAAATATGTGTTGTTATATTTTCCAGTGTAAAAAATATTTAACACTTAGTATGAATAATGGCATAAAGGTTACTACTGTCACTACTAGAAATAGTTGTCTTGGAGTTCCTTGGTGGCCTAGTGGTTTATGATTTGGCATTGTCATTGCTGTGGCTTGGGTTTGATCTCCAGGTCCGGGAACTCCTTCATGCTGTGAGTGCAGCCAAAACACACACACACGCACACACACACACACAAATAGGTGTGTTGTTCTCAAACTCTGACATGCACCAGAATCACCAGAGAAGATGGTTAATTATAGATTTCTAGGCCTCATCGCAGAACTATTGAGTCAGAATCTTCAGAGACTGGGCAGGAGAAGAGAATCTATATTTTTAACAAGTCTCCCAGACAATTCTTCTAAGGGTAAATGCTTAAGAACCACTGAAACAGGTTGATCTCGGCCAACATCTGCATTAGCATAAATCTTTGATGTCTCTAATCTTACAATTCTATACTCATTTTACTTTAAGCAATGTTTTCTCTCAAGATTTATCAGGAAGATTACTAAATAATAAGCCTTTTATAGTGTGCTTATAACATTGGATTTAAAATAAAAATAATGTAACTTTATTTCCTCTAAGATGACTTAGAAAATGCTTCAGAAAATGGAGTTCAGATACTATTCAGGTCCTCAGGGCATCTGGATAGATTTGATTCAGTCATTATTCAATATCTTGATTCAATCTGGTTAGTGACTAACCAACGTTTTCTAATAGAATTCTTGAATCTCACTCTGGCCAGTCCTGCCTGTGTCCAACTATAAAAAGTCTGGTTAATGTGCTAATAATCCTGGAGAGCTCTTTCTGTCTTTTTGTGACAAATTGCTTAGCACAATAAGAGTAGTTCCCTTTAGACTGGCAGCAAGAAATAGTGCTTTCTGTTCTTCAGTCCGATGGTTCATTTGGCTTATTATTTTAAATTGGGCATAATAAGCTTCCCAGGATGATTTTCCTTCAGCGTTGACTGGTCTCTGCATTGGCTGATTACACAAATTGGCTATATTGCCACTTATTTCTGGTTCTTGAGGCTAGAAACTTGATTCAGGATTCCACGATGGTAAGGAATGTGGCAATCCTCTGGCCTAAAAGAGACTTTTTTTTCCTCTTGATTGCTGCCTGAAAAGAGATATAAACAAAAGTTGCCAGAAATTTTCTTCTCTTTCTCTATTCACTTCAGTGTTTATGATTTCTTTTATTAAAACAATACTTTGATAATCAATACTTCTCTGCCTATTGAATTTTTGATATATATATTTGTCTGCTTTCTGAATTGTAAGTTTACTGATAGAGTGTGCCTGTTTGTTTTGCTTGACTTTTTTTAGGCAGAGGTACTTTGAGCAGATGGGATTCCTTTTGCAAATCCTGGCTGACATCTGCCATTTAAACTGAGATGTTTATATTTATTCTACATCATTTTCTATATTGTTAACTGACTTGAAGTTACTTGAAAGTTCTCTAGCTTATGAGGATCAACATTGGGCTCTGATTCGACAAACTCAGAACACTAGCTGTTTACCTGGCTTATTCCTATATGTACATTTAATTACGTGGACTTCGTGGTTAAAAGGGTTCAGTTGAAGGAAGCACATTGAGATGCATTTTCCTCCTTTCTGCCCCTTTCCTAAGATGATTATTTTGATTAAGTATTATAGAAAACAATGAGCAGGGCACATGTGTTTATTGTGGCAATTAATGCGTTCCTCCTAAAAGGAACAGGTAATGATGTAAACAGCAGGCTTCTCTTGAATCTTTTCTGGTCTAGCTTCCATGGTGCTTATGACCATTTATGATACTGCTCTAAATTCATGGAAGATAACTACTACTGAATATGAAGAACTACCTTAGTGTTAGATTTCAAGACATTGAGTCATGCTGGTGCCAGCAATTACTTTTATACCCAGCTATATGACTCTGGTTATTAATAATTTATATATATATAAGTTATTATATATATATATATAATATACACTCAAGCATGCGTATAGTTTTTCAGGTCTTGGAATGGTGTCCTTTTAAAAACAAATTTGGGGCTGTCTATTAGATAATTTATTATAAATTGACTCACTTCTAATTACTCTAACATTCAGCTGTGGGAGAATATAACAGAGCCACTTATTATTTTACTTGAGATTCTTGCCTCCCATGGTAGCCAGTAAACTTCCTTGGGGTGGGAGAAAAAGAAATAAGAAGGCAAAATATTTGGATTCACCCTGAAATCTGTCTTCTATGCAAGAGGACCTCATTATTTAATTATTTGTATCCAAGTTCTGAAGTTATTAGGCAGCTTGGGGAAAAGTGGTTGTTACCCAGAAATATCTATTATTGAACTTTGTCCACCTAGTCCCCATCCAACTATCTTTCTTGGGTTAGTGGAACATTTATGTTGGCCCATTGTGTCAACACTCTGGTCAGTCTCTCACTATCAAGTATTATTAAAAGCCAATAATAGGATACAATATAATACAAATCAATTGCAAGGAAAAATTATGTATCTTGCGAAAGATGTAGAATTATGTATCTTGCAAAAGACGTAGATGAAATCAATGAAAGTAATATTGATGAACTGCCCAAATCACATTTTAAGCCACTATTCAACACATAAGGATCTGAGAGAATTCAAGTTAACACTTAGGGAAGAGAGATCAAGAAGCAAGAGAATACTAAACAGAGAATTTGAATATCAGAGGCATTAGTAAGACCTTTGGACAAAGCAAGAGAAAAACCTTCAAGTATTCTCCAAGTGATAGAATTGGGCTCCTGAAGTGAAATATGAAACAATGGGTATATTGTGGTGTCTTACAAGTTGGTTGGGGAAATTACAACAACAAAAAAACAAATTGTTTATTCACTCTCTTTAATTCCAAGTACTGCATGGGATAATAAAATAAATTTTGTTACTTGTAAAATAAAATGAATTTGCTTTCATTATTTTCACTTTCATTTGAAAAATAGTTCCAAGGAAACCTTTTTGAACTAGTGACTATCAAATTATGGTTCAATTTTAAGTGGATTTGTAGGGAGATGTCTTGCTGCCAATTAACCAAGGAAATGAGGACATCCTGTGCCATGAAGTGATCAACTTTCCTTCACTTTCACCTTCTCCATCCTCCACTCCATCTTTCTTTTAGTCCGCTGCTTTCTCTAGTCCTGTCCTTGTTGAACTTCCTTTCTATCCATTTTCCCTTCTCTTCCAATGAGGTTCCAGCTCCTAGAAAACCAGGTCTGTGTATGCAGTCAGTCCTCCTGAGATGTTTTTGACCTGTTGACTTCTTTGTAGTTTCACTCCATTAAGAAACATGGAAAAATTCATTTGTACATCTACACCCTCTCCTTTATTTCTAACATTTTCAAATGAGTAATCATAGCCTTAAAGGGCTGCTGTATTTTCAGTTAACCTTAGGAAAGAGAAAAACTGCCATAATAATAATTAGCTAGCCTCCCCTTAAGGAAAAGAACTTGGGCAACAAGTTATAGGAGAGAGTAGGAGGAAGGTGCTTTCAGGGAAGGGCTTTGATTATTTAAGAAAAACATCCCTGGATCCCGTTTGAGAATCAACCTAGAATTTTGCACATGATGAACATTCTATAAATATACATAAATAGGCTTGAGGGGCCGGTGCCAGGACCTTGTGTTTTATTGCATTTTTTTTTTGTCTTTTTTGCTATTTCTTTGGGCCGCTCCCGTGGCATGTGGAGGTTCCCAGGCTAGGGCTCGAATCGGAGCTGTAGCCACTGGCCTACGCCAGAGCCACAGCAACGCAGGATCCGAGCCACGTCTGTAACCTACACCACAGCTCAGGGCAACGCCGGATCGTTAACCCACTGAGCAAGGGCAGGGACCAAACCCGCAACCTCATGGTTCCTAGTCGGATTCGTTAACCACTGCGCTACGACGGGAACTCCCTTATTGCATTGTTAATTCACCTTTAGAGCCACGTCACAGAAAAGCCTGGGTAACTGTGCATACCCTTACTTACTACCCTTGTAGATTGGTGCCCAGGCTATTTACTGTATAGATCAGTGTTTCTCAACTGCACTTCAGAACCAGGAAGGGAGCCCTAAATCCTAATGCCTAATTTTAGATGATATTACTTCTGTTTATTTTCCTTACAGTGGATTCTGTATGGTTCTGAGATTTCAAATAGTCCTTTTTAACTTTCTACACAGATACCAAAGTGGGGTTTTCAGTTCTGATATAGAGACTCAAAACTGTCCTTGTGTATGTATGGTAAGGTGGCGTGCTCAGCCTGGGTGCTAGAATTTATATCCTTTATGGTTGGGATCTATGAAGTTTTTTTTTTCACACCACAACCCTCTTCCCCTTTATGACACCTGAGGTTCTTGTAGCCCAGATGGCAGCTCCGTGGCTTGGAGATGGAAGGAGACAGCCCTTACATGGCTGTCTTCCTTCTCCTGGGGTCTGTCTGATAGTTGTCATCCGTCTCACTTCTTGAGATGTGAAGGATGAAATAACTCTCTGGTCTTCTTCTTCCAAACTCATTTTTTTTTCTTTTCTTTTCTTAGGGCTGTGCCTGCGACATGTGGAAGTTCCTGGGTTACGGATTGAATGCAAGCTGCAGCTTCAGGTCTATGCCACAACCACAGCAATGCCAGATCTGAGCCTCATCTGTGACCTACATCACAGCTTGCATCAATGCCGGATCCTTAACCCACTGAGTGAGGCCAAGTGTTGAACCTGTGTCCTCATGGACACTATGTCAGGTTATTAATCCCCTGGGCCATAATGGGAATTCCTCTGCCCTCACTTTTTAGGTGATAGGTAGCACAAAATATTTTAGAAGCACTACTGCCATCCCCAACTATGGTCAAGTAGGAGCCTAGGAAACAAACTCAATATGCAAGACTCCTGCCCTGGCAAGAAGCCTACATTTTAAACTGTGCACACTGCAAAAAAACATTCGCTAGGATATAATATAAACATTGACTTACAAGCTTTGGTGCGCTGTGTGTTTGTGTTGTGTAAGTAGCTTGTTGAAACTGAAGGGGAAAGAGATTTATCATCCTACCCCTCCAAGTTGGGCAATGTTCTGCGGGGAAGAGGGATTGTAGGAACTCTTTAAGTAGGGGAGAAAGCAGGTATTTAGTCTTAGAGAGCAGTGAAATGAAACAAGAGGCTAACATTTAGAGAAAGGAGATTAATCTCCCCGGGAAAGCCAAGTTACTGTATGAAGTAATGGTGTAGAGGTATAAGCTATGTTTTATGCCCCTAGTAAGTGAAAGATATCTACAAGCTCTTCTATGTGTATTTATTTAAAATAATCATTTTTGACATTATAATAAACATAGCTACCATTTATGTACTGGGTGCTTAGCATGTATAAAACAATTTATTCCTTAGGACAATTTTAAGCGATCGGCATGTTATCAAACCCATTTCATAGATGAGGCATTGAGGAAAGTATGCAACTTGCTCCAGGTCACATGGCTCGTGAGTGGCAAAGCCAGAACTGTGGCCTCATCTGGCTCTGGATTCCTTGTGCATTAAGTTGACTCTGATTGTGCTTTATGATTTAATTCAGTAGAGTTGCTGAAATTGCTTATTTTACTTTCTTGCAACTAAGATAAAATCTTGTGCCTCTAGTTACTTAATTCTACTGGGTTCATTTGAGATGAATGATAATTATTACTGCCATTCTGTGATGTTTACTTTGATGATCTGATTTCACGAATGGAGAATTTCTAGCAGGACACTGGAATATCAGGTTTTTTGGCCACACCCACAGCATGTTGAAGTTTGTAGGCCAGGGATAGAACCCTTGCCATAGCAGCGACCCAAGCCATAGCAGTGAAAATGCCAGATCCTTAACACACTGAGCCACCGGGGGACTCCTGAAGCATCAATTAATTTATTTATTCATTAGTATTTATTTTTCTAAAATGAAGTTTGGATTTAGTTATTAATTTAATAACTATTTTTTCTTTGATAAAGATGGGAGAGCTAGCAACAATTAGGTAATGCCAATGTATTTAATTTCTATAGTAGCTAAATCAAACTCATTTGGAAGTTTTAAAGTGAGAAAATTTTATGATAGGTATGGCTATAATAGCTTGAAGAAGTTATATAAATTGCAGACCTTCTCAAAAGGCATCTTACAACATGAAGCAAGGGAGGGTAGACGTTCCTATATTTGGTTCAATAGACTCCACAAATTTGTTGTATATCACAATTACTGTTGAAGATAATATCCCAGGAATTCAGAATTTGAAGGTCTATATATAACACTTAGAATATAGCATCTGGCCTTTAGTAGTAATAAATAGTTGTTAAATGGATATTACAGAATGAATTCAAATTACTGTCACAGAGGGAAACAGTCTCAAACCTCTCTGTTTTTGAATATTTCTACTTCTGTGTTTTTCTACCCCAAATATATTTTGTTAACATTGCCAATGATTATGAAATGAATGGGTCATATTCAGCTTCATGACATTTCAGATAAAAGATCATCTTGAAAGAAGACTGTTAATCACCTTTCTTCAGATTTCCTTAAGCCAGGTACTCTACTTTTGGGGTGCTGTTTCTAGGGTCAGTGCCATTTGTCTTTTCCTGGTAGCCCTTTAAAAAAAAAAAAACTTGATCCTCATTCTTTAATTGTTTGAAACACACTGTCCACTTTTAGTCTCATTAAAGAGCACATATAATTGGGACATTTTACTAAATGATCTAAGATGCATTTCTATTGTTTTTAATAACATATTAGAAAAAAAAAATAAGCGATTCTACCAAAATCCCATCTCTGCTGTCCTTTCTTTTCTCACAGTCACCATGTGGGAAGTTCAGAGCCTCTGAAGTCTGGAAGGTCGCCCCTCCCAGGCTCGAGCTGTCAAAATGGAAATACACACACTCACCAACACCTGGTCTCTTTCCAGTTGAGCATTTTCACTCTTCCAGGCGATGCTTGGAATCCGTGTTATCCTCCCTACCCTTTCTACTCAATCTGACATTGGAGACTGGCCCAAGAGGAAACAAAACAACAAATAAAAACCAAATTGGGTGTCAGGCATCCTTCAGCACCTCTGAGCCAGCGGATGGCACCAGGGAAAGCAGAAGTGACACTTCTGTGCTCTGGTTTCTGCCCTGTCATGATGCAGATAATAGTACTTGCCTGGCTCGTGGTTGGTGAGCTTCAGGTGAAAGTGGTAAATCATGGTCACAGGACTGTATTGTTTTAACCCAATCCCCCTGCTGAATTAGAAGCAAAATCCGAGGAGGGGAGCGGTGACTTTATCTCAAGAGGGGACTTCAGGTTGAACAGCTGCATTTTCAAGCCTGAAATGAAGAACACTGAGAGCCTCTCAGTGCCTGAGCTTTTGGGGGTGGGAGGGCATGGAAGAGGGGCAAAGAGTACCCCGAAGTTCTAACTGTCAGCCTGTATCTCAAAGGTAATGTCCAGAAATCAATTTTATGCTTGTCCTCTTGTGTAGTCAAGAGGAGAAATTTGCTGCTTATGAAGGCTTGAGGGCCTGACACCACTTCAAGAGAACTCTTCAAGATCACAGGTTAAGGTATCTTCTGCGTAAGCTTGCCCTCCCTGCACGGCAGAAAGCCTTAACCTTGACCTTGAGGGGATTTCCTTTCTAGAGGAGAGCGAGGAAATTCTGTTTCCATGTTAACAGAGGGAAGTCTTCCCGTGCCACCCTCTGCCGCTGTTTGCTCTGTGGGCTCTGGGAGCCCAATTATGTGTGGAGGCATTAAAAAGGAGCCAGTGTGCAAGCTGGCGTGCAGAAGACATGGACACAGTTCCTGTCAACAAATAATGGAACATGCTGGTGTGTTGGCATATACATTTGTGGTCTGGAAGATTACCTTTCAACGTGGACTTACTGTATGGCTGAAAATGAGCTGAAACCCCCATTTCCTATACCTTTGCTGCTTGGATGGTCTGGATGCCACTGGCACAGGCAGCAGAGAAAATAACAGCAGGGTTAACTGTTCATGCAAGTGTAATAATAGTCTTTAACAGAAGAAGAGTAATTACCTTTGTCTAGTTTTCCCTGCTGTAAAATGTAATAAAAATAGAGACCAGGGTCTACTGTGATAGGCACCAGACTTCTCTTCTGAATATACATGCCAATGACTCGGAAACACCCTTTGATCACAAGCTGAATTCACGTCTTAATTTTGAAAAATCCATTACTGGTGGGTAGATTCCCTGAATGCATCTGACAGCTCTCAGACCAGTGCTGTTAGACAAGAAATCTCAAAGCCAGGGGAGATTTACGGTCTGGGAGATCATAGCACAAGAGTGGGTGCCAGCCCATCCCCCCACTGATTCTTCAGCCTCACAATGACAGGAGGTATCTGTGTAGCAGAAGGAAGAGCTTGAGAGGGGTGGCTTCATTTGGAAATAGAATCCCCTGTTAGCAGCCGGAAGCAGTGGTGCTGAAAAGCAATCGCTGGTGTCAAGAACTTTCTTAGCTAAGCAGTGCAGCTGGTGGCAATAAATAGCATTCTAATAAAGGAGGATGTTCAATCCATGACATAAGTGCACACTGTTTCAACTACCAAACATAATTTATGAGACTGCATATGTCTGCAGTGGATTTCCCCCTTTACATTTATAAATAAAAATGCAAAGATTTCAATAGGAAGAAAAGATCTGCATTTTAAATCAAAGCAAAATGGGAAGATCAATGAGAAGTGCACTGTTTTTTTTAGTACACCATGATAACAGACCATTTTAAAGACACTTTGGGTGTCACACTGTACAATTACTTTCATTCCTAAAAAAGACAGATACTGTTTGCTGTGATAGTGAATGCTGTATTTATGACAAGAGGTCTTAGAACTCACCACCTCTTCCCAGAAACTACAAAAAAAAAAAAAAAAAAAGGCAAATGCTTACATTGACTCTCTTGGACCTCACTTTCAAAGACAAGAGCACATGTTCTTACAGGGGTATTAATGAAATCCAGTCAATTTCACATAATCCTTAAAATGGTTCTGAAGGAGCTGTTGAAAATGATGAACCAGAAAAGCCACGTGTACTATTAGTAAGACTTAAACAACAGGGCTCATCTGACCTCTTAACTCATTGACTCTGCATGAGTAAATAAGTTATTAGTTTTGACATAACCAGTGGTTTATTTTACCATCTACTGCTGTTCTTTGTTACATGTGCTATTCATACCACATGTTATTGCTCTTTATAATTATTGTGGAACATAGCAATTGAACAGACTGTATCATATCCCACTGGGATAAACATTGTGGATGTGGGACCAGAAGAACTTGCCTTTGACTTAAAGTTTATTCCTACTGCTTTCTTTACATGAGAAAGATTTTCACCGATGCCATTCACAAAACTAACTCTATGTTTTAATGACTATGGAGTCACTTTGAATAGCACTTTATCCAGGAACTCCAAATGCCAATTTGTTTTCTACTGTGAGGTGTGTGTACAAGCTTATGAAATGAATGGCTGGTTAATCTTTCAAGCTATGACTCAAGATAAAAATCTACTAAACCCGAAAGTCAAATGCAGCATTCACACCATTATACTTTGAAATTTATTTTTTCCATATTGTGCCTATATGACCGTTTATTAATATCATATTTTTGCTTTACAAAGAAAGGGTATAGTCAGCGCAGGTGTCAATGAGTGCCAATATTTTCCTTATCATTTTCTTGACTTTGAAATTCATTCCTTGGTAGTAGAAAAAGTGAATTTCTCTTCTTTCCAGAAAGGAAACATTAAATATTGGTAGTTACAGCATAAAGATATTCTGTGAAATGGATATTATTTTTCTGTGTTTTAATTGTAAGGGCAAAGCCAGTTTATAAATAAGGGCAGACAGATATCAAAGCATTATTACCACAGAGTCAGGAATTATGTCATACACCACATTAATAAAAGAAAAGTCAAAAACCACATGATCATCTCAATAGATGCATAAAAAGCATTTGATAAAGTCCAACATCCATTCATGACAAAAACTTACCAAAGTGGGTATAGAGGGAACATACCTTAACACAATCAAAGCCATTTATGACAAACCCACTGCAAATATAATACTCAATGGAGAAAAGCTGAAAGCCTTCCCACTAAAATCTGGAATAAGACAAGGATGCCCACTTTCACCACTATTATTCAACATAGTACCGGAAGTCCTAGCCACAGCAATCAGACAAACAAAAGAAATAAAAGGCATCCAAATAGGAGGAGAAGAGGTAAAACAGTCATTGTATGTAGATGACATGATACTATATATATATATATATATATATATATATATATATATATACTAAGGACTCAACCCAAAAACAACTTGAACTGGTCAACAAATTCAGCAAAGTAGGAGTTCCTGTCATGGCACAGTGGTTAACAAATCCGACTAGGAACGATGAGGTTGTGGGTTCGATCCCTGGCCTTGCTCAGAGGGTTAAGGATCCAGCATTGCTGCGGCTGTGGTGTAGGCCTGTGGCTGCCACTCCGATTGGACCCCTATTCTGGGAACCTCTGTATGCTACGGGAGCGGCCCTAGAAAACGCAAAAAAAAAAAAAAATCAGCAAAGTAGTAGGATATAAGATTAACATTCAGAAATCAGTCACATTTCTTCTATACATAAACTATCATATGACACAGCAATCCCACTCTTGGGCATATATCCAGACAAAAGTTTCCTTGAAAAAGACACATGCACCTGCATGTTCATTGCAGCTCTATTCACAATAGCCAAGACGTGGAAACAACCCAAATGTCCATTGACAGATGATTGGATTAGGAAGGTGTGGTATATATAGACAATGGAATACTACTCAGCCATAAAAAAGAATGACATAATGCCATTTACAGCAACATGGATGGAACTAGAGACTCTCTTAACTGAGTGAGGTAAGTCAGAAAGACAAAGACAAATACCATATGATATCACTTGTAACTGCAATCTAATATAAGGCACAAGTGAACCTTTCCACAGAAAAGAAAATCATGGACTTGGAGAATAGATTTGTGGTTGCCAAGGGGGAGGGAGTGGGGTGGTTGAGGAGCTTGGGGTTAATAGATACAAACTATTGCCTTTGGAATGGATTAGCAATGAGATCCTACTGTGTAGCACTGGGAGCTATGTCTAGTCACTTATGATGGAGCATGATAATTTGAGAAAATAGAATGTGTACATGTGTATGTAACTGGGTCACCATGCTGTACAGTAGAAAAAAATTGTATTGAGGAAATAACTATTAAAAAATAATAATAACAACAACCAGAAAGAATGACTGTGGAATAATGTGAAAGCTTTGAATTGTTCTATTTGATAGAGGGAAAAACACTTGAGATAGTCAAAAGGAACAGAGCTACTAAAAAAGATTTTGCTTGACTGTGTACCCTGAACTACGAACCAGATGGTTTCAGAGATTTTATATATGAAACTGATAAAGATTTGAATCCAGTGGTTTCTGGGGAATTCTAGGCAGATGCCATCAGGATGTGCTTAAAAAGTTAAACAGCAGTAATGAATTCCCTTAAATGTCTCTTAAAATGCATATGGATTCTTCAAGTCCCATACTTTGATTTTGTGTGTGAGGCTGATAACTGTAAGTCAAAACAGGGAAATGGAGTTAGACAAGATTTTAAATCACTTACATACTTGGTCTTTCTTTAAGTCAGCAACAGGGAAAAATCTGAAAGTTTATCTTACTTTTCAAGGAAGCATAAATGGGCATATGGTGAATATTAGTTATCTTAAAATATAAGTTTTGGTCATGGCTGAGCATTGCCTCTTTTATTCTAGAATCTTAGCTCAGGATTGAACTAACCTGAACACGTTTACAACATGAAAGGAAATGCTGGCAAAGAACACTCAGCAGAGTTTCCTTCATGGCTCAGTGGTTAATGAACCCGACTAGGATCCATGAGGGTGCAGGTTCGATCCCTGGCCTCACTCAGTGGGTTAAGGATTCGCATTGCCGTGAGCTATGGTGTAGGTCATAGATGTGGCTTGGATCCCATGTTGCTCTGGCTGTGGCATAGGCTGGCAGATACAGCTCTTATTCGAGCCCTAGCCTGGGAACTTCCATATGCCACAAGTGCAGCCCTGCAAAAAAAAAAATAAAATAAATAAATAAATAAATAAATAAATAAAAAGTATTCTTAGTTATGGCTTCACATAATAGGAACTAAAACAACCTTTGTCGTTGATTGTGGGTGGGACTTAGACGATTTTAAGTGCAGTTGTGGAGTTTTAAGTGGTACCACTCTAACCCTCACCTGAACTCTACCTTGCCGACTGAGGTTGTAGAATCATCTGAAGTTCCTTTTGAAAACCAGAACTTAGTGACAATTTTCTCAATGTAGTCTTTTTTTGATAATCTTCAGTATTCTCACTTTTAACAGAACATGTGCCTTCTATTACTAATAAAATTCTTAGGTTGGTCTATGATGTGACAATGAAAATTTCTGAGGGAATTATTCAACTAAAGGCAGTAATTTCCAAGTCTGGATTGCCAAACTCAATCTCTCTTTTAATGCTAGATGCATAGTTTCATCTGTTCACTTGTCCCAGTGGTTCTTCCAGCTTGACATGTACTAAACATGGACCTTTTTATATGAGAGCTTTCTTTTCTCAGCCAGGAAGGGCTGGGTTCTTCATACAAGTTTCCTATACTCACCAAAGGACACTGTGAATCTTGCACTGAAATGACTTCTCTCTTTGCTCTGGCCATTAAGAAACTGAAATTGAGTCAAAACTGACTCAGATGAGTAATCACATAAATTATATAACATGCATTTTTTTCTTCTTTTTTTGGTTATACCCATGACATATGCAAGTTCCTGGGCCAGGGATCCAATCCAAGCTGCAGCAGCAACCTACCCTACTGGGCTGGCAATGCTGGATACTTTAATCCACTGTGTGGGGCCTGGGATTGAACCCAAGCCTCCACAGTGACCCAAGCTGCTGCAATCAGATTTTTTCCTCTTTTTTTTTTTTTTTTTTTTTTTAGGGATGCACCTGTGGCATACAGAGTTTTCCAGGCTAGGGGTCAAATCAGAGCTACAGCTGCAGGCTTACACTGCAGCCACGGCAGCTTGGGATCCAAGCTGCCTCTGTGGCCTACACCACAGCTCATGGCAACACCAGATCCCTGACCCACTGAGCGAGGCCAGGATCAAGCCCGAATTCTTAATGGATACTAGTCAGATTCGTTTCCCCCATGCCGCAACGGAAACTCTTGCAGTCACATTCTTAATCCACCATGCCACAGCAGGAACTTTTAATCTTGACTTCAATTTATTTCTCTTCACCTCCACTTCCTTATTTATTTTTAACATGCTGAAATGTTTCTACCCCTGCAAGGCACTCCTGAATCCACTTACACAAAAAAGAGAATAAATAAATAAGCTAAAATTTTAAACGTCACTTTTTTCCCTTATCCTTTCTACACTTAATGCTGTAATTATTGAGTTTTTTCCTTTTCCTTGGCCACTATTTCTATTGATTCTCTATTTTAAATATCTCTGGGAACCACTCCTTATTTTCTTGTTCTACTGCTTTTGCCTTAATCCCTGGTAAACCACCTGATTGGTCTTCCTTTTTAGGTTCTTATTTTAATGAATTCCACACCCAGTAATATGATTATTAATTCCCTGCTTACAAATGAAAGTATTATGATTACTTCTTTGCTTAAAACTTTTAATTACAAAAATAAAAAAAAAAGGACTTCCCATCGTGGCTCAGCAGTTAACAAACCTGACTAAGATCCATGAGATGCTGGTTTGATCCCTGGCCTCACTCAGTGGGTTAAGGATCCAGCGTTGCTGTGAGTTGTGGTGTAGGTCACAGACACGGCTCAGATCCTGCGTTGCTATGGCCATGGTGTAGGCCAGCGGCTCTGGCTCCGGTTGGACCCCCTAGCCTGAGAACCTCCATATGCTGAAGGTGCAGCCCTAAAAAGACAAAAAAAAAAAAAAGAAAAGAAACTTTTACTTGGCTTTGTATATTCCATAGGCTAACATCCAAATTTCTGCCATGATGCACAAGGCTGTTCATTGTCTGAACCCAGACTTCCTTCTGGGCTCTTCCTCTGCCCCCAATAACCCTGTGCAACCAATCACCCAATAACCCTGAACTGCTAAAAATGTCCTGGATGGGCTATATTTTTTTTCATACTTTCATGTCTTTGGACATGCTATTCCTTTGCCTGGAAAATAGCAATCTCTATAGCATAATCCTTGTCCCCATCCTTCTAAAAAAAGCCTGCTTTTTCTACAGCACAAGCTCAACTACCACTATTTTCCAGAAATACCCAGTCATAAGTAGTCACGCTTCTCCCTGCCATGTTGGAATAAATCTCTACAGCAGCACATTCCACAGAACATTTTAAATATTTGTTAACGTGTCTCTTCCTTATATGAGATCTGAGTTCTTCAACAGGAAGGTCGTTTTAGTTGTCTTTGTACTGCCACTGTGTAGCATAAGCCTTGGCACATGGTAGGTATCCTACATCTGTTTATTACCTCAGTGGCTGGCTGGATGACTGAATAATTGAAGGAATGAGTTAATACCTTTCTTCCTGATCAACAAGAGGTAGAACTGGATTCGTTAATCCTTTTGGAAATACAGAGTGAATTCAACTTTTTTATCTGCTTTTTCAGGCTGAAATGTGTTCCCCCCCATAAAGATATATTGAAGTCTCAACCCCAGTACCTTAGAATGTGACCTTATTGGGAAATATGGTCATGGAAAATATAATTAGTTAAGTTACAATGTGATCATAATGGCATAGGTTTGGCCTTAATCCTCTATGGCTAGTGTCTTTTAAGAAGATGGCCATGTGAAGACAGAGACACCCCGGCAAAACACCACTTAAAGACAAAAAGGCAGGGATTAGAGTTAGGCAGCTACACCAGCGATTGCCAGAAAACCACCAGAAGCTAGGAAGAGTCAAGGAAGTTTTCTCCTACAAGTTTTGGAGGGAGCCTGGCCCTGGCAACACCATGATTTCAGACTTCTAGTCTTCAGAACTGCGAGACAAAAGATTTCTGTTATTTTAAGCCATCTAGTTTGTGATTCTGTGTCATAGCTGCCTTGGGAAACTAATATTGCCCTCTGAGTTCATTTTAAATGTGAGCACTATTTTTACATACTTTTCATTTGGATAATCATACATAACTTACTTCAATTCATGTTCACCTCCATAAAGTTTCTAAACAATGTTTCTATCAAAGATTTCAAATACATACTTCAAATGCTCATGCCACTCTTGAACAGAAGCACACTGACATAGAAATGGACTTATCAGAGCATTTTAAGGAGAGTCCCCTTCTGGCCTTGTACTGGAGCATATAAAGTGTCAGTGATCGCAGTTAATGTAGTTAAAAAAAAAAATTAACTCTGAGTTACCAGTGTGGCTTAGCAGGTAAAGAACCTGACATAGTGTCTGTGAGAATGCAGGTTCTCCCTCAGTGGGTTAAGGATCTGGCATTGCTGGCAGCTCCAGCTTCAATTCGACCCCTAGCCTGGGAACTTCCACATGCCATAGGTGCAGCCATAAACAGAAAAAAAAATTAACTCTAAGAAGGTATATGAATGACTCTAAAAAATTAACTCTAGAGAGGTAATAAAATGAATCCATTTCAAGTGTAAAGCTCAATGAATTCTGACCAGTGTGCACTCCATGCAATTATCAGCAGAATCAAAATATAAAACATTTTTCATCATCCCAAAAGTTTCCTTGAGTCCTTTCCCATCAATCTCTGCCCCATCAGCCCCAGGAAACCATCAATCTACTCCTGTTCTTTTAGATTAGATTAATATTTTCTAGAGTTCCTAAGTATTACCTTTGAAAGATTCATTCATGATATTGCATTTATCAATAGTACATTTTTTGTTGCTAAATAATATTCCATTATATAGATACATAGCAATTTATTTAACCATTCACCTGTTGATGGACATCTGGGTTGTCCCCAGCTTTTGGGTATTATGGATCAAGTTCCTACAAATACTTATATACAGGCTTTGTGTTGACATATGTTTTCATTTCTCTCTCTCTCTCTCTCTTTTTTTTTTTTTGTCTTTTTGCCATTTCTAGGGCCACTCCCTCAGCATATGGAGGTTCCCAGGCTAAGGATCTAATCAGAGCCATAGCCACCGGCCTACACCAGAACCACAGCAACGCGGGATCCGAGCCACATCTGCAACCTACACACAGCTCATAGCAACGCTGGATCCTTAACTCATTGAACAAGGCCAGGGACCGAACCCGCAACCTCATGGTTCCTAGTCGGATTCGTTAACCACAGAGCCATGATGGGAACTCCTCATTTCTCTTGTATAAATACTCAAGAGTAGAATTGCTGGGTCATCAGGAAGTATATGTTTAAGGCTAAACTGTGCCAAAATGGTTCTCACCAAATCTTGATACTGTATCTTTAAAGTTTTGGCTTTAGCGGATGTGCATATTTTATGATTTTAATTTGCATTCATTTTCCTAATGACTAATGATGCTTAATATCTTTTCTTATGCTTACTGGATTTTTATGCATCTTTTTTCATGACATGTCTTTCAAATCTTTTCCTTAGGTTTTAAAATTAGATAGCTTGTATTATTATTATTATTATTATTATTTTGACTTTTTAGGGCCACACCTGCAGCATATGGAGGTTCCCAGGCTAGGGGCTGAATTGGAGGTATAGTTGCCAGCCTACATCACAGCTACACCATCACCAGATCCAAACTGCGTCTACGACCTACACCATAGCTCACGGCAATGCTTGGATCCTTAACCCACTGAGCGAGGCCAGGGATCAAACTCTCAACCTCATGGTTCCTAGTTGATTCGTTTCAGCTGTGCCACAATGGGGAATTCATAGCTTGTCATTATTGAATGCAAGAGTTTTTTATGGAACCTGGATGCAGGTATCTATCTGATATATGTTTTGCAGATATTTTCTCCCAGTCTGTGGCTTGCCTTTTAATTTTCTTCATTGTGTCTTTCAAAGAATAGAGGTTTTTAACTTTGTTGATGTCCAATTTATCATTTCTCTCTTGACTTACACTTTTCGTGTCCTAAGGAAACTTTGCTGAAGTCAGATACGTTTTTCTCCTATTTTAAAAATTAATTTTATAAATTTATCTTTTATGTTTGGGTCTCTGATCCACTTTTAAGTTATTTTTTTGCATTTGGTGTGAGGTAGGGTCTGGATTCATTTCCTTCTTGTGAATACATACTCATTCCAGCACCATTTTTTGAAATATCTATGTTTTGTTCATTGAATTACTTCACCATCTTTGTCAAAAAACAACTGATATATAGAGTAGGTCTCTTTCTGGCTCTCTAGTCTGTTTCATAGGTCTATGTGTCTATTTAGTACACTTTCTTGATTTCTGGAGCTCTATACTAAGTCTTAAAATCAGGTAGAATAGTCCTTCAATTTGTTTTTCTTTTTCAAAATTGTCTTGACTATTCTGGGTCCTTTGCAACCTTAAGCAAAATCTCAGCATTTTTTTTCCTCTGCTGAGATTTTGCTTAAGGTTGCATTGAATCTATAGTTCAATTTGCTGACACTCGCTGCCTTAACAAGAGTAGGTCTTCTGATCCATGAATCTGATATGTCATTAACTTCAGTCTTATTTACTTCTTTCAGTAGCAACTCACACATTTTACAGTAGTTTTGCTAAAATTTATTTCTCGAAGAGGAACCATAATTCTCCATTTTGTGGCTTGGAGAAAGAACAGGACCACTGAAAACCAAAGCAAGACAGTTCCCATTGTGGCTCAGTGGAAACGAATCCGACTAGTATCCTTGAGGATGCAGTTTCGATCCTTGGCCTCACTCAGTGGGTTAATGATCTGGCGTTGCCGTGAGCTGTGCTGTAGGTTGCAGACGTGACTGGGATCTTTTGTTGCTATGGCTGCAGTGTAGGCCAGCGGCTACAGCTCCAATTCGACCCTTGGCCTGGGAACCAAAAAAAAAAAGGAAAAAGAAAAAGAAAACCAAAGCAGAACCAAGAAAAAATCGAACCATTTTGATACTGAGCACAAATAATTTCTCTCCCTTCCTCCATGGAACAATTATGCTCATAGAGTAAAACTGGATTCTTACATAATGCAAATGAAGATCACTTAAAGAGGTAACTTTTTTCTTTATAGTTTGAGAAGAAAAAAATGACAATGATTCACAGACAAAAAAATAAATAACTGTAGACCGCTAAATTTTAACATTATAGATAAGAATTTAGTTGATGTGAAGATATGCTCCTTTCTTTTCTTTTTTTCTTTTTTTTGCTTTTTATTTATTTATTTATTTAGTCTTTTAGGGTTGCCCCTGCAGTGTATGGAAGTTCCCAGGCAAGGGGCTGAATTGGAGCTAGGGCTGCTGGCCTACACCACAGCCACAGGTACATCAGATCTAAGCCATGTCTTTGACCTCCTCCACAGCTCATGGCAATGCCAGATTCCTGACCCACGGAATGAGGCCAGGGATCAAACCCGCATCCTCATGGATACTAGTTGGATTCATTTCCACTGTGCCACAATGAGAACTCCCTCTCTTGTTTTCAACTAGGCGTTCTAACTAATACACTAAGTAATAATCTACATATTTTTATGTGATGTGTGTATGCTATAAATTAAAAAATAATTTTAAACAGGAGTATGTTTAGATAAAAAAGTTAAATTTCCCCAGATGAAATATTACCAGTACCAAGGCTAAATTAAAAAAAAAAAAAGGAATTAAAAGCTCAGACATTCAGATATACACTATAGGGCCACTAACATTCTGAAGTTCCAAAATAAAATATTTTGTTGCTCATAGCAACAAATTAGTGAATATTTGCTCATGGCAACAAATAGTAAAGAGATTGCCTTTAAAATATATCACAATAGGCTATCCTTTACATAAGAGAAAGTCTTTATCTTATGATTGCTTTCCAAGATACATTCCATTATGATAAACGATCATGTACACTGTTTTGACAATCAGAGGTTTTGTGAATGAGAAACTGATTTGCCTGCAGTGATGAACTGAATTGTGAAAAAAGCATTAGCAGTGATGATATCATTTAAAATTTGTTTAAGAATTGTGTTACAGTTTTTCTTTCTTCTTAATCAGGAGCAAAAAAAAAAAAAAAAAATCCAAAAGGCATTTATTTTATAGTAACAAGCATCTGACAGGACTCATTAGAACTCACTCACAAATCCAAAGGAATAGGCCGGTTTATTTCTGCTGTATCATGTTTTTCTGTTTGTTTTTGGCTGTGCCTTTGGCATGTGGAAGTCCTCAGGCCAGGGATGGAACCCAAACCACAGCAGCAACCTGAACCACAGCAACCTTAACTCACTGAACCACCAGGGATACTTCCAGGGTATCATTTATGTGACCTCTTAGTAGAGAGATATCCTACTCTTATTTTTAACCACATGCTTGGGGGAATGTCACCAACTTTCTCTATTTGTTCCCAAGTTCTCAGAATGAAAGTGATGATTCTCACCAGTTTAAAGGGGGATATGGAGAGTTCCCATCATGGGCCAGCAGTTAATGAACCCAACTAGCATCCATGAGGGCATGGGTTCAATCGCTGGCCTCGTTTAGTGGGTTAAGGATCCAGCGTTGCCGTCACCTGTGGTGTGGGTTGCAGACTTGGTTCGGATCCTGCATTGCTGTGGCTCTGAGTATGCTGGCAGCTATAGCTTTGATTGAACCCCTACTCTGGGAACCTCCATGTGCCGAGGGTGGTCCCTAAAAAGACAAAAATAAATAAATAAATAAAGGAGATATGCAGCAGTCGGCACTCTGGGCCTAAGAATCTGTGTATCAGGCTTGAAATGCTTCCTTCATTTGTAGGAAATAATACTAAAGGTGAAACAGAAATGATGACACTTCCCTCCAAGCATGCCTGACAAAACAAAAGAAAACAAAGCAAAAACCCAACATAACCTGTCGAGGAATACAGGTGTCCAAGGTGAAGAAATATTACTAACCAGCAATGTAAGTTTCCTACCATAATTTTCAAGGAGTACTGTTGGAGCTTGAAAGTGCAACTTTGCCATGGTGAGGGTGTCCCTCGGGGAGGCAGGCTGGTTGCTTGTCAAAGAGTCTCCCAGTTTGGCCCTTCCCTTGAGGAATTTCAAGCAGAGCCCTCAGATTTGCAGGCTCTGACATTCGATGTATTCAGCACCCTGAGATGGCTCGGTTCCTTGTGAAGAGACTCATGTGAGCCAGAATGCCCACTTACTTCATCAACCTATACAATCTAAGTCTGAGAAGATCAGACAAGCTGGTTTTCTTACCAGCAAAGAGAAATCTAAATGGGAAACCAAGTTGTAAGGAGAAAGATGCTAATATATATGGAATCAGAACATGGGAGTTTAGCTGACTGATTCAAGTGTGAAAGTCCTTGCTAACCAGAGGCACCCATGTCTACAAACACAGACACACTCCTGGCACCCGATGGGCTGACTCTGGGAAGCTGGCCTTCTAGGTTGTCGCTGTGTTGGCCACCCATTGCCAGCTGCTCAACTCCTGACTCCCCATTCTCCAACTTCCAGTCTGACCACTCTTTCTCTCTCTCTCTCTTTTTAAATTAGGGTATAGTTAATTTGCAGTGTTGAATAAATTTCTGCCATAAAGCACAGACACACACACACATTCTTTTCCTCATAATATCTTCCATTACGATGGTCTGTCCCAAGAGACTGGATATATTGCTATTCCTTCTAAAGGACTGCTTCCTTCTCTAGATGTTTCAATGCCATTGATAAAGGAGCTGCTTCTGACATTCTCCCCCCAACCCTTATCTTTAGACTGGAAGAATCTTCTAGTTATCTAGTAACACATTATCTACCTACAAATTGATTTTATATCATGTAATATTTAAAAGGTCACAACAATATATTTTGGGTTGGAGGAAATCTTGCTTTTGTTCTGTGTCCCATCCATAGCCTGTAGGATCCTAAAAATGTCTCTGCCCATTCTCATTGCATACAAGGGAACCAGACTGTGAATATAATTAGGAGTTACTTGAGAACTGAGGGTAAGACTTACAAGGTGGACCTGGCCGAGGGTGAATATTTGTTGAGTGAATGAGTATGAGGGATGAAGGCTTCTGTTGATCCATTTTTTGTTTGTTTGTTTGTTTTGTTTTTCCTTTTTACAGTTGCACCAGTGGCATAAGAAAAATCCCAGGCTAGGGGTTGAATTGGAGCCGTGACTGAGGCCTATAACATAGCCACTGCTTCAGTAGATCTGAGCTGCGTCTGTGACCTATGCCACAGTGTGCAGCAATACTGGATCTTTAACCCACTGAATGAGGCCAGGAATTGAACCTGAATCCTCATGGAGACCAGGTCAGGTCCTCAACTCAATGAACCACAACAGGAACTCGTGTTGATCTGTTTGGAACTTGACTTGCAGTGAAGAAGCAGAGTGCATTGATCCATAGAGGTTTTCCTGCCCATCACTTTCTGATTAACCAAGGACCTTTTCTAATTAAATCAAAACTTTGCTAATGAGAAAACTTTCAGGCTCCTACTGTGCCAGACATATGCAGTTCACAGTGAAGAAGTGCACGGACATTTTTTCTTAAATTTAAATTTTAAATTAAAAAAATTTTTTTAAATTTAATTTTATTGGAGTATAGTTGACTTACAGTGTTGCATTAGTATCAGGTGATGTGCTTACCTTTTGCATCTGCTATTCATTTGAATAGTTTTGACTGTTTTTCTAGGCAATTGAGGCAAAAAAGTAGGACATTGGTCTTGAAAAAGATAGTTAATGATTGCACCTATGGGTCAACATCACATTTTATCCTGCAGTTTTCTCTTACTGGGGAATTACCTAACTGGTCTCCCTAAGATGTTTAGTCCATTAACCAATACATTTATGGAGCATCTTTTATGTACAGTGCATTGCCATAATTATAGTGGGTGCTACAAATAATTACCACGTGTTCTCCACCTTGGGACATCTTCCATTTGAGTTGGAAAGCTAACATCTACATAATAAAAGTTAGCTATCACTACAAGGCAATACTGATAAACACAACAGAGGCAGAAGAGACCTCAAAGACCAAAAGCATTTCTACATAACCACTTTCCAGTGGAGGGGCTGGAACATTTTCAGGAGCTTCAGAAAAACTTAGTTTTCTTCTCATCTTAACACCCCCTTGTCCACAAAAAGAAAAATCACTTAATTACCTTATGTTCAAATCTATCCTACATTCTTGGATGAGACAACAGATTGTTAACTCTGGAGCCAAGTATAATGGCCAACTTCTTTCACTACTCTCTCTGCCTAGGGCTTTATGCATTGGTGACTCCCAGATTTCTCTCTGCAGCACTGCCTCCCCTTTGACTTTCAGACCTTCAACATGACACCTGCACTTGGCTGTATTCTACTAGGCGTCTCAAATCTAATATAGCCAAATCAGAACTCTAGATTTCTACTCCATCCTGTTCTTCACCATGACCACAAGCCCCGCACTTCCTCAGCTCTGTGAACGGTACTGCCATCCGATCAAGTCAAAAACCTAAAAGTCATTCTGGAGTTCTTTTTCCTCTTCATCTTTCTTCCTCCTTGCCTGTCCAATCCAACTACAAATCCTCCAGGTTCTAGATCCAAATATATCCCTTTTCTAGCCACTTCTACCACCCTTAGTCCAAGCTACCATCATTTCTTGCCTGGTCTTTTTTATTTCCTTTAAACCTCTTAATTTTTTTAAACCTCTTAATTTTTATTTTCTTTAAACATATTTTTAATTTCTTTAAACCTCTTAATTTTTTTAAACCTCTTAATTTTTTTAACTCTTTAAACCTCAATTTTTTTTAACCATCACCAACATCATCTCCTAAACTTTTTCATTTCCCCACACTGAACCTTATTCTTATTTTCTTTAAAACTTTTAATTTTTTAAATTGTGGTAAATAGACCTAAAGTACCATTTCAACTGTTTTGTTTTGTTTTTGTCTTTTTGGGGCCGCACCTGTGGCATATATAAATTCGCAAGCTAGGGGTTGAATCAGAGCTGTAGCTGCTGGCCTACGCCACAGCCACAGCAACACGGGATCTGAGCCATGTCTGCAACCTACACCACAGCTCAGGGAAACGCCAGATCCTTAACCCACTGAGAGAGGCCAGGGATTGAACCCGTGTCCTCATGGATGCTAATTGGGTTCATAATCCGCTGAGTCACATGGAAACTCCCATTTGAACTGTTTGTAAGTGTACAGTTTAGTGGCATTCCTAATGCCACAGTCACATTGTTGTGCAACCATCACCAATATCCATCTCCCAAACTTTTTCATTTCCCTACACTGAACCTCTACGAATTCAATAATAACTTTCCATTTCCTTTCTACAGGCC
Organism: Phacochoerus africanus; assembly: GCF_016906955.1. Lineage (NCBI taxonomy): Eukaryota > Metazoa > Chordata > Mammalia > Artiodactyla > Suidae > Phacochoerus > Phacochoerus africanus. Next base: position 136,190,821 of record NC_062545.1, read on the forward strand.
CTGGTAGCTACCATTCTACTTTCCCTCCATTAACTTGACTATTGCAGATATAAGTGGAATCATACAGAATTTTTCCTCTTGTGACTGGCTTATTTCACTTAGTATTTTGTCCTCAAGGTTCATCCAGGTTGCAGCCTAGTCAGAATGTCCTTCCCTTATAAAACTGAATAAGATTTCATTGTATGTAGATTCCACATTTTGCATATCCATTCATCTACCCACCACACTGTTTCTACCTTTTGAATATTGTGAATAGTGCTGCTTCTTGCCTGATCTTTGCTTCCTTTCTTTCCCCCTAAAAATCTATTTGCTTCAGAGCAGTAGGAGTAATCTTGTAAAAAATTAAGTCAGCACATGTCACTTCTCTGCTTAATATCTACCAATGGCTTCCAATTACACTGGATGGAATGTGAACACATCACCCCACAGCTTGTCCCTGTCCCTGTCCTCCCCTCTCCCGCCCTGCTCACTGTAGTCAGCCACAGGCCAAAGTCTCATTTAGGACTTTGCTGTATGTCACCTTCTTTGGGCACATAATCTAAAGTGCCCCTCTCCTGACTGCTAGGGGTGGAGTAGGATAGTTACACAAGTAGTTGTAGAAGTCCCAACACTGCACTATAGATAAAGAGGGAAACCTAGGGAATTTTGGGAAGTCACTGTAAGTTAATAATTGCTCAAGAAAGCCATCCGGGTGAAGCAGCCTTGCCTAACTAATGAGGGCACAAGATATGCTTCAGGCCCATTATGTGAAAGATAAAATGAGGGCTGCATTCATGCTCAGACCAAGGGCAGGAGTTTAAGGACCACCCTTCTGCTTATTTGAATAAGCACCATGACAGTCCTAGCTTGACCTTAGAGGGTCAAATACCCTCTTACAGGATAGGAAGGAGGAGCTAATGATGTAAGCCTGATGTCTACTGGAAGAAAGAGAAAGAGGCATCCTCCCACTCCCCACTTCCCTTGGATAAAAATCTAGCCCACCTAATCCTCAGGGCAGAGCCTCCTTGCCTGCCAGCTTGCATCTCTCACAAGTGTCTTAACTTAATAAATCTATTTCTTGCCTATCACTTTGTCTCTCACTGAATTCCTTCTGCACTGAGGAGCAAAGAACCTGAACCTCAGTAAGTCCAGATACTGGGTGAGGGATTCTAATTTAGCAACTGTGGGTTTAGGTCCCAGTCTGGGTTTTGGCTAGATTCAAGTCATAAGTGCTGTCAGTTTCACAACTATGTTGCTCGCTGTGATATCCCCCTAGTCTCTTTGCCCCACAGTACTTATCATGATTTAAAATTAACACGTTCATTTGTTGGTTTACTTATTTATTTTCTGTCTCCTCACTTTAGTATGTGGATAACGCCCAGTGTGATCTGATGACTTGATAAATGGTGATTACGAGGTCATTTGGCTCCTCCTTTTTACTCTTCTGTGTGTGGTCTGTTAGTTTTCCAAGCCCAGTACCTTGGCATTTGCAAAAAGGCCCATCGTACTTCAATTGTTAAATGCTTTTCTGTGATTACGGTGCCTAGACTATAAAAGTGTGTTACTGCCAGATTGAGACCAAATGTTGGAAAAGTGAGTATGTCCCTTGGAAGCACTTAAGATGGAGCAGATCAATGTATTTGGAGAGACATGTCAAAATCAGTGTGTACTTTGTATTAAATGACTGTGGACACTTACAGGTGATACCCCTAGATCCTTGCTGTTATTGATCACACACTGCTGTCAGGGAATAAACTGTGCACACACTCTCAGATTATGTATATTTAGTTACATATTGTTTAGATGTATTGTAAAAGATGGAATAATATTGGTAAAATTAGTAAACAATATTAATTATTAATAAACTTTAGTTTTTCTTTTTTACGGCTAAACAAATAGAGGTTCTGATATATTTTTCCTAAGTATCCTCTGGGATGAATGCCTCCCATTTTTGAGTCCACTGGCCTAATCATGGGCCATGACTGTGTCAATAGCAAAGCTCTCCTTTCTGTCACTGATTACTCTTTTGTCTATATACCTTGGCTGGGGCCTGGGGCAGGGGATAGTTCAGTTTAACTGCTGGTGTCTCTCCTTGAAAAGTAGGAGGAGGAGTTCCCGTAGTGGCTCAGTGGAAACGAATTTGCCTAGATTCCATGAGGACACAGGTTCGGTTCCTGGCCTTGCCCAGTGGGCTAAGGATCCAGCAGTACCATGAGTGTGGTGTAGGTCTCAGAAGGGGCTTGGATCTGGTGTTGCTGTGGCTGTGGTGTAGGACAGCGGCTACAGCTCCAATTTGACCCCTAGCCTGGGAACCTCCATATGCCATGAGTGTGGCACTAAAAAGACCAAAAAAAAAAAAAAAGAAAAGAGAGAGAGAAGAAAAGCAGGATGAGCTCTCTATGGTCTGGTAGGCTCTACTAATTTTCTTGAGTGAAGTTATTAATAGTCTAGATTTAATTTTCTTTATACTGTTCCTCTGGATATGATAGCCTTTTTGTTTTCTTTTTTCCTTTTTTTTTTTGTTAATCAAAGGAGCCTTGTTTTCTTTTCTTTTTAAATGAAGCATGCTTGATTTATAAGTTTCAGAGTCCTTGGTTTTCCAGGATGGCATGGTTTTTATACAGTCTATGAGTGATTCAGATATTCTTTCACTGGATAATATTTCCGCTCATACGTTGCCACACTTATAACTTACATAGAGAAATTTAAACTTATGACTTTCAGACTAAGAACGTTTTATTTATTTATTTATTTTTCTTTCTATTTTCTTTTTTTTTAATTTTTTTATTTTCCCACTGTACAGCAAGGGGATCAAGTTATCCTTACATGTATACATTACAATTACATTTTTTTCCCCCACCCTTTGTTCTGTTGCAACATGAGTATCTAGACAAAGTTCTCAATGCTATTCAGCAGGATCTCCTTGTAAATCTATTCTAAGTTGTGTCTGATAAGCCCAAGCTCCCGATCCCTCCCACTTCCCTCCCCCTCCCATCAGGCAGCCACAAGTCTTTTCTCCAAGTCCATGATTTTCTTTTCTGAGGAGATGTTCCTTTGTGCTGGATATTAGATTCCAGTTATAAGTTATATCATATGGTATTTGTCTTTGTCTTTCTGGCTCATTTCACTCATATGAGATTCTCTAGTTCCATCCATGTTGCTGCAAATAGCATTATGTCATTCTTTTTTATGGCTGAGTAGTATTCCATTGTGTATATATACCACATCTTCTGAATCCAATCATCTGTCGATGGACATTTGGGTTGTTTCCATATCCTGGCTATTGTGAATAGTGCTGCAATGAACATGAGGGTGCGTGTGCGAATAAGAACGTTTTATATAGAAGAGACTAGCTGAAAGAGACATGTATTGTGCCCATTGTTTATAAATTTATTCTAATAAATATGATTAGCTTTATTTAAGAAATAGAGAAGCATAAAAGGCATCTTTTTATTGAATTGAAGTGTACTGTAAGTTGCTAAGGTCTAGTGAAAGCCAAGGTGTTTTGGGATGTTTGGGATAGCAACTGTCATTTGCTCAATGGATTCGTTTTCCTGTTCCTTTCTTTTTAAAATTAAGAGGACAAAACTATATTCTTCACATCACAACATTTGAATCATCACTCTGTGTTCAGACTGTCTTAACAGGTTCCACCAAAGTGAAAATTTCCTTATTCCACAAGCTTTTGTAAATGGGTCTTGCCATTTCAATGAAGAGAAGAAAAAGCAAAGCTGTCTTCATGGGAGGCCAGGTCTATTCTTGGCTCTGGTTCTTGTTAGTGTGTGACCTCTAGCAGGTCCCTTTACCTCTCTAGTAGGGCTATTTTCTTATCTACTGAATGGACACAGTAATTCCCCTTCCCTTTTGCATTTTTAGGAAAGGTTTTTGCTCTGGAGGAAGATGCATGGAAATGATTGTAGAAGTGAAGAGATTTTGCTATAAAAGTGCTCAGATGCGAAGAATAACCATGCAAATTAATTTCACATTTTAAAAGCTCATTTTCTTTGTTTTATCTATGTTTTTTCTAATCTCTAGTTTCAAATGAAAATTTTATTTTCTCCTAGTTTTTTTTATTTATTTATTTATTTATTTATTTATTTATTTATTTATTTATTTATTGTTCTTTTGTCTTTCAGGGTCGAATCAGCGGCATGTGGAGGTTCCCCGGCTTGGGGTCCGATCGGAGCTGTAGCTGCTGGCCTATACCACAGCTCACAGCAATGCCGGATTCTTAACCCACTGAGCAAGGCGAGGTGTCAAACCCTCATCCTCAAGGATGCCAGTTGGGTTCTTTAACTGCTGAGCCACGATGGGAACTCCTATTTTCTCCTAGTTTTAGATTTACAGAAAAATTGTGAGGATAGTGCAGTTAACATGTATCTCACATTCAGTTTCCGCTTTTATCAACAGTTAGGATTAGTATTTTATCCATATGTTTAATCACTAAAATAAATATTATTCTATACCCCCAATGTCTAAAAACTAAATGAGGAAAGCCCTGTTTCCTTTTCTGTGATCTAAGCTTCCCTTTGCCGCTACAACGAGAAATGGTGCATTTGCTATAAGTAGGACATTTTGGGCTCTAAATAGAAGAAAAGCCTGACTCAACTGGCTTGAAGAGTAAAGGAAATTTCGTAACTCAGATAACAGGAGCTGTGGAGGTAGGACAGTTCCAAAACTGATTTAGGGACTCAGTGACGCCACAGAGTCAAGATTTTTCCAGTTTTTCTGCCTCATCACCCTCAGGGAGTTGGCCTGTCTGCAGCAGAGCACAGCTCCTGGTTGCCAGATGGCTGCAGCAGTTCATGCATCTCAACTGAATATAAGCACAACCAGCAGATGGAGGACTGTTTCTTCCTTTGTGATTCTTGATCAGTAAGGAAGGCCTTTTCCAGGAGACCTTCAGACTTTCAATTAGTTGTTTTGGTCCATTTGCATCGTATATGCCTATGACTACATCACTCACTGGTAAGAGAAGGAGGTGCCATGAGTGGCTTTGGGCAATTACGACGTGCCTCTTGGGGTTGGGCTGGGGTTCTCTTCCTCTGAGGAAGTTTATAGCCATTGAGGGGGCAGTGGACACCTGAACAAAAGTAATGTTGGGGCAGAAAGGAGGGGTATTGGTGGGTGGTGATAGTGATTGGCTGTTGGGTTGGCAATTAACAAAGGCAACTTGCATAATAATGGTGAGTGGAAGAAATTTAAATTATAAAATAATATGTAATTTGCTTATTACAAATCAGGTATCATTCTAAGATGGAAATAGAATTCTGTACACATCATCAGCGCATTTTCTAATATGCTTTGAAGCAATGAAGATTTGGGAATATAGTATGGCTATTAGGGCCTTTAAAATTTACAAAGCTGACTGGTTTACAGATTTGAGACAATATGTGCCAAATAAATATTTGTTGAGTTGTGTCAAATGAATTTTTTGTCCAAACCTATGAAGCAAGATATATTTTTTGCTTTTTTTTGCTTGAATATGAATTACTCTTCTAAATTTTAACTATAAACAACACATACCTATTTCAAGTAGAGTTAATATAGATAAGTTAATATATTAATATTTTATGGATAATAAATTAAATTAGGAAAAAGCTTAACTTATAAACTGTCAAAATATTCCCACTATTTGGAGAACAAACTCATTTGAAATTATTACCTATTTAAAAATTTTTACATTCATTTGCTCCTATTGTGTTACTGAAGAACAATTTACAGAGTACACAGTTATAGGAATTTTGACAAATATATACAGTATACAACCGCCAGGATAAAGTGAGACTATTTTCAACATCCCCTAAAGTCCTCTCATTTCCCTTTGTAGTTAGTTTCCTACCCACTACCCTAACCCCTGACAATCATTACTTTTATATATGTCCATATAGTTTTGACTTTTCCACAATATTATAAAAATGGAATATACATTATATAGACTTTTAAGTCTGGCTTCTTTAACTCAGCATTACTCTTATGAAATTTTTTTTAGGTGTGGTGAGAATATCTGTTGTTGGTTCCTTTTTATTGCTAATTAGTATTCCATTGTATGGAGGTACCACAGTTTCTTGATTCACAAGTTGATGGACATTTGGTTTGCTGATAGGTTTTGGCAGTTACAAATAACATTACTATAACTGTTTATGGAGAGGTTTTATGAAAAAAATTGTCTTCTCTCTTGGGTAAATTGCTGGGTTATATGGCATGTACTTAGTATTGTAAGAAATTGCCAGATTATTTAACCAAGTGGTTATACCATGTTTCAGTCCCACCAGCAAGCAATGTATGAGAGTTTCAGCTGCTCCACATCTTCCCTCAATATTTGGTAATGTCCATTTTTTATTTGAGCTATTTTAATAGGTGTGTAGTATCTTCCTAAAGACTAATGATGCTGAACATCTTTTCACATATACACATGGCATATTTCATTGGTGAAATGACTTCAAATCTTTTCTTGATTATTTTTTTATTGAGTTTTTTTTGTGTATTATTGAGTTTTCAGGGTTTAAAAAATTTTCTGGATACAAGATCTTATTAGATAAGATTCACAAATATTTTATACTAGTCTGTGGCTTATGCTTTCACTTGTTTAACTATGTTTTTAGGAGATTAATCTATTTTTAAGATTCAAAATTGTGTGTTCTAGATCTGAGAGAAAGAAAAACAATTTGTTTATGCTTGTTTAAAGATTGCTTCCAAGCAAGGTTAGCTAAAATGCCTTTCAAAAACCTAAAAAGTCATGATAATTTTTTTTAGTTGTACAAAATTGTGTTCAGCCTACAAAAAATATAAGTGTTGGTAGTCATGATAATTTTTATCATAGATTTTTCTCAGCCTAAAAATATGATGGAGCAAAAATATTAAGGCTTTCTAAAATACTAAAATTATTAACTATATTAGTTACAACGTCCACAATTTTTTATCTTTGTCCTATAGGTTTACAGCATGACTACTAATTGCAAAAGAAAATTAAGTATAGAACGATGTTCATGAACTTTTCCTTATGGATCATTATATAACACTGTTATAATGTCAGATGAACCAAAAAAAAAAAAAATTACCAAGAGCAACTGCCAATGAGCCACCGGGATAATGTCATATTAATTGAATATAATACTAAGTCAATACTCTTTTTTTTTAATACAATATTTGGAAATTTTACTCTACTTATTGCGATAGGCTAGGTTGATGCTATGGTAACAACTCCCAAATCTTAGTGGCTAAGCACATAAAAGTTTACTTCTGGCCCCTGTTAGGTAGTAGTGGTGGTGGTGTGTGGGTTGCTCTGTTGAATTTCTGAGTCCATAATGGTAGAGACTCAACTTCGGTTGGATAGTACAGTAGGGGAAGAGAGAGAATGGAGAACCCTGCAGGCCTTTCACTGCCTTACTGACAGAGGTCTTACCGACTCACATTTCATTGTCCAGAATTGGCCCTGTGTAATCCTGAAGGGGCTGGAAAGTGTAGTCACCTATACCTTCAAGAAGTTAAGGAAAATCAGATATTGGTGAGTGCTAGTAATGTTAATCATATTTTTAAAATAGAGGAAATAATAACCATCTTATTTAAATTAGACATTTTGAGACAGCCTTATTACTTACTGGCTGGAAAACTTCGAACAAGTTACTTAACCTCTGTGAGCCTCATGGACCCCATCTGGAAAAGGGGTAATAATGATAGCTAACACTTCTTAAGTGCGTAGTAGGAGCCAGGACCTGTGATAAATACTTGGCACATATTAAATGCTTTATTCTTTACAACTCATATGCAGGAGGGACTTGCTTTTGTTATAGGTAAGGCAATCAGGGTACCAGATCCTTAGTCATTTGCTGATTCAGAAAGATTGTGAGACTCCATTCTGATTGGAACCCAAACATTGGCACCAGTGCTGCTGGGCCTTATGACTAGGCTCTAGCTCCACTTCTCCAGATAAGCATGACTGTTTGAATTAGAGGTGCATTAAGGGCCCAGCACAATAGGTGCAATCCTTGTCATAATAACATTTTAGATGTGCTGACAAAGATAGAAAGAGAAATTTGGCTAATGTACTCCATCGAATAATTCAGTGAAAATGGTGTTTTATGGGGTTGGGAAGTGGAGAGGGATATGGGAAGGGCCACCCAAATGATTGTAAATCTGGCTAGTTTCTATCCACAGTTCTCTAAGGGGGCCCTTTGCTCTCTATAACTCATTTTCCATTTTACGCTCAGCATTAATAATGATGTCCCTGGAGATTGAAGTTCTGGCATAGACACCTGACATATTTTCAGAGTTCTACAATATAATGAATTTGATGGGGGGTGGTGCATAATAAATTTCTGGGTTTGTCCCCTCCCTAAGGGTAAGTAAGTACTTTCCATCCTAGCCCTCTTACAGTTTCATATTGCTTAGGGATCAGTATTTCTGGGCAAGTCTTTAGCAACCAGTCACTTTACCAGATAGTTCATCTAAAATCTCTCCCACAGTATGTATAAGAAATCACCAAGAAACTTCTTCCAGGAATTCAAAGGATTTCTTGTCAGGAATGCTTTTGGGTGCAAGTAACAGAACACTGAAGGGGTAACTGCTGAAGTAGGAGGAAATGGAATTTGGCAGTACTGACCCAGACTCGATGGCTCCATTACCTCTGTCTCTGGTAGTTTCTTTTTTCTTTTTCTTCTTCTTCTTCTTCTTCTTTTTTTTTTTTTGTCTTTTGTCTTTAGGGTAGAACCTGTGGCATATGGAGGTTCCCAGGCTAGTGGTCAAATTGGAGCTATAGCTGCTGGCCTGCACCACAGCCACAGCAATGCAGAATCCGAGCCATATCGTTGACCTACACCACAACTCATGGCAATGCCGGATCCTTAACCCACTGAGTGAGGCCAGGGATTGAACCTGTGTCCTCATGGATGCTAGTCAGATTCGTTTCCTCTGAGCCACGATGGGAAAGGGTGATTTCTTAGCCTTTTCCTCACAGTCACAAGATGACTACTGTGGCTCCAACCATCCTATTATTATATCAAAGGGAAAGTGATTGCAGAAAATGGGCTTTTCTTTTATCAGGGAAGAAAAAATTTTCTCTGAAACCTCACAGTATGTGTTCCTTTACCCCTCACTAGCTACAGTGGCATTGCATGCTCATCAATGGATCCGTCCACTCTGCTGGGACAAAGCATCTTTCTCTATGCTTTCAATTCTTAATAAAAGTTGTATTTGTGTGTGTGTGTGTGTGGTTTGTGTTTTCTACATAGCCTCTCTCTCCCGTAGGCACCAGGAACAGATCACTTCCTATACGGGTTTTCATTCAGAGAGCTGCTTTGGAATTGACCCCAGAGCCATACTAGGTAGTAACAATAACTCCCCACCCAAGATAGAGAAGGCTAATCTCTGGTAAACTCCAATTCCAGCATATGGGGAGTTATGGTTCCCATAGATACCCTTCCTCATCATATTTCCAGCCGTATCAACCAATGCTTATGTGCTAGTTAGAAAGAATGAACTGACTACTTTGGTGATTCTGTGTTAATCTGACTTCAATGAGTTTCGAACCTAGATCAATTTTAGGTAATAATCAGATCAAGCCATTTCAGGACAGGTTGTGTCAGTTTTCATGCTGTCAACAAGGTAGATGCCAAGTTGAGTCTGATGCAAATTCACTGGACATTTTTTTCAAGTTCAGTTAACAAAGGCATCTGGTTTACCTTTAAACCACACAGCCTGCTTTGCTAAAACAAGCCCATTGCAGTTATTCTCAAGGGCTGTTACTTGCTGAACTTTTATTATGAGTTAAAAGAGATAGTATTTTTGCTCTTCAAGTCTCCCTTTCATAACTTACACAATGCATTGGCAACAGCAGGGTACTGAACGTACCCTGCAGCTTCACAAAGCACACCATTAGTTTCCTTTCAGCTATTTTACTCCACAGTTGAGGTTGGAGGCCTGGTAGGAGGGTCCCCAGGGGATCCCCCTGAAATGCATGCTTTGGCATCTTTTCTTCCAGGGTTCCATGAGCCACTACTTACAAACTTTGAAAAGATAGTCCCTGGGTGTTGATTGCAGGTCTCTTTGAGCTAATGACACTACAATTTCATCTTCATGATTGGGCAGACATATATTTTAATACATATATTTTTTAAATTGTATTTCAGTTTTCATAAAACATACCATGTGGAGAAAGAAGGCATCCTCTTCAGAATTATCATTTTTCCAAGTTTCCTTTGTTGTCATAAAGTAATTAAATGAGCAACTTCTACAAGAAGCGTAGCTCAACTGGTGTGCTGTCTCTGCACAGGGACATGGGACAATTCTCTACCTGGCAGGGGTGCTGGAAACCTAAATCCTCCCAAGCTCCGAGATGAAAGGAGCCCCACTTCCCATGCCCAGCTTTACTGCTACAGGGTCCTCTGCTCCCAAGGAGAACCTCGTCTGGAATCCAAGCATCTAGCATCTAAGAAGACTGGCTTGTGTTTTGAGAGGGGAGAATCAGTGCTTGTTCCATTGTCGGAAAACCGTTCAGTTTGCCTGTGATCTACTGAGGTCTATACTTAGGGGTAGTGCTTTGGCCCAAGTAGGTCTTTTTACAAAGCCGCCCCAAACAGTGTCACAGTTACCAATCAGAGGAAGAACCCAGGAACAAACTAGTCATTTCCCCCAATTCCTCTTGCTTTGCTTTTTTTTTTCCCCCAAAGATCAAATCCCAATAGCATTTTATGCTTTCTTTCACTGAATTAACAATAGCCCTAAGAAGGTATTTCAATCCCTTTAAAGAAACCTTTTCTATGATGACAAATCCACACACCTTCCGGGGCTCCTCCGGGGCTCTGTGATTGGGGCCTTCAATCAGACCAGGACATGCTGGCTGGTTCCTGTGCTGTGCTGTTGCCAAAGTTGTATTTATAGCAGAGGCTACGGCCACTAGCAAAAGAAACATGGGCTCTGGCCTCTGAGCCCCTCCTCTGGAGCAGAAGCATGTAAAGAAAGACATCTGTCTGCGAAAATCATCAACCAAACATATGCCCACTCTCAAAGGAGGGGCTTATTCTGCCTGTCCCTTAACTTTAAGAAAAAATGGCTTTTTCTAAATGAGTTTTAGAAAAGCAATAATAAGCCAAGCTATCCACCGCAGACTGATTTCTATGTTAACAGAGAAAATACACATTCTTAAATGGTGTATCTTGTTTATTGGGTGAATCCTTCTATGGTAGTAATATTATTAATAACTATGTGATGTATAATACAACTATATGGTACAGTTTTTGTTAGAGCTGATTTATGAAGTGTTAAGTACTAATCTTATCAAATCCTCACAATAGTCTGATGTGATGGGTATTATTTTGATTTTACAACTGAAGAAACTGAAGCTTTGAAAGAGCTCAGTTATCTGTAAAAGAAGAAGCAGGGATTCCAGCTTTGTTGTCAAAGTGCGTGTATGTCTAAGTCACGAGGTTCTGCTAAGGGCTAGAACATGATATGCTAATCATTTTTGGTGATGATGGGAAAAATTCATGAATTACTGTTGGTTGCAATATTATCCTTACAGGAACAGAAGCTGATCAACATCACATCTGTGGATTTTTTTTCCAATAGAAGGAAAATCAAATGAAAATGTAAATCAGCCGGGGAAAAACGTGTTAATACTGTTTCTCAAATCATTTTTAGTGGCACATCCTCTGGCTAAATGGCGATGTATAGAAACTGAAGGCCATCAAATGATAAGGATTTTAGACTACTAAAATACAAATAAAATGAGAATTATTTCTGTCAAAACACTGGCTGGTTTCTACCATAGAGGTTACGGTATCAGGGAGAGGGCAAAACCAGGTTTAGAATGTTCATTTAAAAATATACCATGGGGGGAGATCCCGTCGTGGCGCAGTGGTTAACGAATCCGACTAGGAACCATGAGGTTGCGGGTTCGGTCCCTGCCGTTGCTCATTGGGTTGACGATCCGGCGTTGCCGTGAGCTGTGGTGTAGGTTGCAGACGCGGCTCGGATCCCGCGTTGCTGTGGCTCTGGCGTAGGCCGGTGGCTGCAGCTCCAATTCAACCCCTAGCCTGGGAACCCCCATATGCCTTGGGAGCGGCCCAAGAAATAGCAACAACAACAACAACAAAAAAGACAAAAAGACAAAAAAAAAAAAAACAAAAAAAAAACCCCCAAAAAAACAAAAAAACCCAAAAATATACCATGGGAGTTCTCTTGTGGTGCAGTGGGTTGAGGTTTCAGCATTGTCCCTTCAGTGGCTCAGGTCACTGCTGTGGTGCAGGTTCGATCCCTGGACTGGGGACTTCCACATACCGTGGGTGCGGCCCAAAAAAACATACCATGATCCTTTACTTTGTAAATGGTAAACATAACCAAGGTGTGGGAAGTTCCTTCCAGAATAGATTATTAACCCTAGGGTGGGAAAGACAGTGGACAGCAGGCCAGGAGGGGCAGATTCTAGTGCGGCCTCCAATTAGCTAGCTGTATGACTTTGGATGCATCACTTGACCTCTCCAGACTTCAATCTTTTTATCTGCACAATGAAATCTCTGGTCCCTTCCAATTCTAAAATTCTCCAAGTCTATGAGTCAGACTCATCTTTGCTGATGGCTCAGTTTTACTTTCCACACACCTTTTAGAGGATTGTCAACGAACCAAGTGAAAATGCAATTCAATTCTCACTAGTTTCTTTGCTCACTCCACACAACCCCCTGCTGCTGCTGCTGCTGCTGCTGCTGCTTTCAACCCCTTTGTCATTGGGAAACACTTTCAAAGAGAGCAGGGAAGTAAGTAAGATGAAAATAATTTACCAAAAGACTGAGTTTCACATTTACAGGCAATGCACTGATGTCCACTTTGCCATCTCTTTCCTTGCTCTGCTTTTTGATTACTCTGTTATGCTGGATTGCTTTTGTTTCTCATTTACATCAAAACCCTTTTTGAAGAATTGTAACTTGGAAAACCAAGATGGATTCTTCTATTCAAGTTAGCAAGAAACAAAATATTTTTATTTTATTTATTTAATTTATTTATTTTTAGGGCCGTACCCACAGCACATGCAGGTTTCCAGGCTAGGGGTCGAATTGGAGCTACAGCTGCTGGTCTAGGGCACAGATACAGCAATGTCAGATCTGAGCCACGTCTGTGACCTACACCACAGCTCATGGCAATGCCAGATCCTTAACCCACTGAGCGAAGCCAGGGATTGAACCCACGTCCTCATGGATGCTAGTCAGATTCGTTACTGCCGAGCCATGACGGGAACTCCAAGAAACAAAATATTTTTATATTTGTACCTACTAATTTTCCCTGGGCAATGATTGTCTTTATTTTAGCTGACAGGATTAATGAACTGATACAATTGAAAGGTTTGAGAAAAATTGTTTATGGCTTAATGGCAAGTATATTAACAAAACTGCATTACCATGTAAAACATTCCTATCTCTTTCTTCCTTGAAAATATGTTAACATTTCTTTGGGGGAAATATTTTAAAACAAATATAACGGGAGTTCCCTGGTGGCCTAGTGGTTAAGGATTAGGCATTGTCGCTGCTGTGGTGCCGTCGACAATGGTATGGGTGTGGTATGGGTTTGGTTCCTGGTCTGGGAACTTCTGCATGCTGTGGCCGTGACCAAAAAAATCCAAACAAATATAACAAATATACAATCACTACCTTGTAAATATTCACTGTAGTAAAGTAGACAATTGATACCCAGATGACATAAAGACCACGAAAGAGAAATACATCACAATATCAAAATCCCAGCCTGGTTTTACTGGAAAAACAAAGACACACACAAGAGAACTAAAAAACTAATGAGTATATGAGGACCTTTTAATAGAAGACAATTTCAAATCTCAAGTCCTCATGCAGAGAAACCCAATATTTTTCATCAATAACGTCATTTAACTTGTGTTTACTAAGAACAATAATTATTGGTGGGCTTCTAGTGTTTATCTTGAGTTTCTAATCATATTCCTATTGAAATATTTTGCTTATATGAATTACTAAACAGATCTCAGCCACGGACAGATGTTACTTCCCTTGATGTTACAGAACCAGTGAAAAATGTTACTGCTTATTTTATCATGCAGGCCCATGAACAAGATTATGAATTCTGTTCCAAATGCTTAGAATTTATTTATAATTGCACTAAACATGAATGGCCTAGGATGGATATTTGAAAATATGAGGCATCTATGTGATCACTACCCGTTGCAAAGACTAGTGCCCAGAATGGATCATAACCCTATTTCCCACTGAGTTGAACTCAGCTGCAGAATCCTTCTCAACAGCAGTGAATGCAGAAAACTATGTGCTGCCCACAGTGTAGAATTAAAATATCTTAGTAAAATCCTCATAGGTTTGTCTCTTTTCTTATTATATTGTAGTTATTTTTCTGAAATTTTCAAATCTTTTCATTTCGACAAGTAAGGAATATTTATTTATTTATTTTTCATTTTTGGCCACCCCATGGCACATGGAGCTCCTGGGCCAGGGATAAGATCTGAGCTGCAGTCACAACCTAAGCAACAGTGGTGGTGGCAGTGCCTGATTCTTAACCCACTGTGCTGGGCCAGGGATCAAACCTGTGTCCCAGGGCTCCCAAGACACTGCTGATCCCATCATGCCACAGTGGGAATTCCGTATTTATTTTTTTTTTAAATGATCATTTCTGGCAGATTTTTTAATTCCCCACAGCATCTCAAACACTTTGAAACACACATTAGGGACTCAATAAATATTTGTGACTCAATGAGCGTAAATGCTAGAAATACAAGACAGAAACATCACACAGGGCCAAAGAGGACCCAACTCAGGGACAATCGGTCCTAGGTGTCAGTTATCTCCAGATACTCAGGGAAGGAATTATGTACCAAAAACAAAACTAAACAAAAAAAACAAAAAAAGAAACCAAAAAACCATCCCTCCCCCCAAAAAACCCCCAAACAAACTCAAAACCCAGCCCCAACAAATTAAGTCCTGGGAAATAGGCAGAGCAAAGAAGAAATGTGGAAATTCCAGTTCCTTTTATGTTACAAGTTTTCAAAATATGAGGAAATATGCCAAATGACTTTGGCTTTCAAATGATAATATACCCTGAATTAATGATTAACAGGGAAATGCTCCCCCTGAGTGGTTCATGGACAGTGTCTCTCCCAAGTCAGATCCTGTTGGCAAGTGACCAAAGAACTTCTCCTGAGCCAGCAGACACTTCTATGGCCAGGAAGCACTTTGCCATCAACTCAGCATTATAAAACTGAGCAATTAAAAGTACCATTTGCAGTTAATCTGAATATCTCAAAATCCGTGTGCAAGACATTTGATTTGGGGCCCTGACATGATTTTATGGGAAACTATTTCTTAAATAGAAATGTAAAGATAAAGATAAGACTTAAGCCTATTTAAAAGAGAGAGAGAGAAATAAAGATAAGATTTTTAAATGTTTGAGTTAATTTAGCAACATATTGGATAAACCATAATGCACTAAGGCTAACTTACAGGCAAATGCAATCAAAGCACATGAATTCCCCTTTAGAGTAAGTATGCATTCTAAAATACTCTGGTTGATGAAACGGCTGTATTTCAGATTTTGAGGATTTCTAAGGTAATTAATTCTCTAATTAACACCGAAATATATGATGCTTTTCTCTGATTCCAATAAATAGCCCTAGTTTTCAGCTGAAGAAAATGAGAAAGTGAAAATTAAAAGGGTCCAATTATTTCTTTAATGCGAGTGAGGGAGAACATATTTAATATAAATTTAACAGTCATTAATTTGTGCATTCAACATTTACTGAACACCTGCTCTGTGCCAGGAACTCTGTTAGCTACTGGGGGACAGAGCAGTGCATAAGATATAGTTTCTACTCTATGGAACTTATAGTCGAGTCAGAAATCTTGCTGTTAAACCACTGTAGAAAGAAATGTGTCACCAGTTGAAATAAATGGGGCACAATCAAACAAAAGGTGCTTACAACTTTGGGTTTACTTACAACACAGAGGTTGTTTTGATTATGTAAATTTTGATTTGCCCTATAAAAGCGATTCCAATTAAAATTTAAAAAGTCTTCCATAGATACACTCAATTGCTATGTCTGATTATATCTGTGTTAAATATAAAAATGACAAAGACTTTTTTTTTAAAGAAAAAAGTGCTAGCTATTCTAGAAATACCCTGAACTGAGGCCATTTCCAGGGGAATTCATGACCGCTTTAGGTTAATGGTCAGTGGCTTCACATTCAGGCCTCAATTAAACTCTGAACTTCCATTGTTATTACTTAATTGACTTGGTTATATCTCATGTCAGCATTTCAAAATGACCTTCCTTTTAAAAAAGTAAAAATTACCTGACAAAGAAGCATGGGTCTTTGGCTGACATTGTTGTAGTTATCCTACATTGTCCTTATGTATAGTTGGGCCTGGAATTTGCTTAGCTTGGCTACCACTAGGGTGCTTCCGATTATCCTTGCTCGTGATATGAGACAGCTCCAGGTCTCATATGCAAGTGATGAAGGAAAAGAGATGAAAAATGAAATCTGTTACTGTGACTGTTAAGATGCCAAATAGGAGTTTCTATTGTGGCTCAGTAGGTTAAGAACCTGTCAGTCTCCGTGAGGATGCGGGTTTGATCCCTGGCTTCACTCTGGGTTAAGGATCTGGTGTTGCCACAAGCTGCTGTGTAGGTCACAGATGTGCCTTGGATCTGGAGTTGTGATTGTGGTGTAGGTCTTGCAGCTGAAGCGCTGATTTGACCCCTAGCTCAGTAATTTCCATGTGCTGCAGATACAGCCATAAAAAAAAAAAAAAAAGATGCCAAATAAATCCACTGATAACTACTTTATTCTAAGACAGGGAGTCAGACAATCTTAAATACCTTGAGTATCATGATGAAATATTGTCAAGTTATGCTTATTTTATTTTATTCATTTATTTTTTTGGCCACACCCTTGGCATGAGGAAGTTCCAGGAATAGGGATCAAACTTGTGCCACAGCAGTGACAATGCTGGATCCTTAACCTGCTAGGCTACCAGGGAAATCCAAGTTCTGTGTATTTTAAAACAGTATTCTACGTATCTTTCCCTTACATTCCAAGTGCTTCAAAATGTTTAGTTGCGCCAGTTAACTAGATGGAAATGTAAATCTCCTCTGGTTGTTCATGAGATAACAATAAGAACAAGTTGGATTTCTTTAATAGGTGGGATTTTATATAAAGTAGGTATGATGCCAAGATGGAACTCGGCTGCAAATCAAGGCATCAAATGAGAGTGTCCCCTCCCCCTGCATTGTGGAAAAGTTTTAAGTCTTTTTGAAGTACTTTGATCAAGCTTTGAAATCATTTCAGGGGATGACTATTGTATGAAAACTTTAATTTATAGTCCTTGACCTAAGCAGCTCTTTGTCTCACAGCCACGTTCAACACAATAGCAGGAAAGTGAAAAATTACAAGGGGAACCCAAGCTGTTCTGGTTATTATTTAATTCATAATTCCATCTCCCTTAATCTTTGGAATCCAGGCCTGTTCTTAATAAAACATCTTCAGAATGTTTCTACTATATATAGGAAGGTTAGCTTGGGGCTAATACAATTAGATGGTGCCAACTTTGTCACTGCGACCCTTCCGTAACTTGAGAGTGACTTAACAGGAGGCCCAGAGAGGCACCTCTCTATAAATGGTGACAGTGAGGCAAACGCCCATTGTTTGCCTTGGAGTTTCCTCTCCAGTTAAGCTGGCTTTGTTCCTTGACCCTAAATGAGAATGGGCCAAGTGAGAGATGTTCTCCTCCCGTCCTGGTCACAAAAGAGATTTTGAGGCTATTTGCTCCTATTAGATCACATGGAGAATGACAAGCTGCCCCCAAGACAAATGAGCCAGGAGTGATTCTCTAACGAAATCACAGAGACATTTTGCTCCTATTTTAATTTGTAACTTTAATCATCTGAATGCCCCCACTCAGCTGAAAGTACCGCTAAACCTTACATGTTCTTTTGGCTCTTTTTGCTAGGCAGTTACCAGTAGCCTAACCCACAGCCCATATTTGACCATGGGCTATCTTTTATTAGTGACAAGTCTAAGGATTTTCAGATGCCAGGCATGCCCGTCAATACTTGGGCACGTGGAGAAGCTCTTTCCTGGAGGGTTTCGGTCAAGCACTCTCCTCCAACCCCCACTCCGAAAACATGTGGATCAGGACGCTGCATTTTCGTCCTGGGATTATTTTCTAGAGAGAAAGAGCCAAGGGGGATTGAGAAGGTGCAGACTGTGTATCTCCAAGAAAGGAAACTGAAAAGGCCAGAGAAGGGGAGCACGATTGGGAAGAGGCAGGAAGTGAAGATAGTAAGTAGCACATGAAAGATTTACTGCAATTGAGACTCCAGGTTTGTAGAAAGGAGCAGGTTAAAAAAGAGCAGACAGGAGTTCCCACTGTGGCACAGTGGGATAAGAACCTGACTGCAGTGGCTTGGGTTGTCATGGAGGTAAGAGTTCAATCCCAGGCTGGGTGCAGTGGGTTAAAGGATCTGGCATTGTCACAACTTTAGTTCAGATTCAGTCCCTGGCCAGGGAACTTTCATATGCCATGGGTGCAGCCATTAAAAAACAAACAAACAAACAAAAAAAACAGACAGCTCAGGTATTCTGGTTCCAGAGAGGAAAGGAAACACTGGGTGTAGCCCCTCAGTGACGGGCGAGGGAATTAACTGTTCACTTGGGTGCTAGGTGTTAATTAGCCAGACCCACTGGGGGCCATTTAGTGCATGAGCTCATCCAGGGCTGTAAGCCGTCCCCTGGTGGCTTTAGTGAGTTAATGTACCCCCCCAAAGACTAACAACTTATCATCTTTTCCAGGATGGAATCAAGCCTGGCCAACCATGAACAGGTCCATGTGCCTATGTTTCAAGGAAAAGGATTTCTCCTGGAGATCCAGTTTTCTACTCTGCACCCCTGACCCTCCCCTTTATATATGATTTAGGAGTGTTTAGAGAGTTGACATACACCTCACCTGACACAAAATAAAAAAAAAAAAGAATTCTCATTGTTTTTTGTTTGTTTGTTTGGAGTTTTTTTGGGTAGGGATGGGGTGGGAAGGAGTCTATGAAGTCACCTGAAATATCAGTGCTGGATCAGCTTTGCTCTGTCATCCCTCTGCACGCTTCAAACAAACAGGGTCTCTGGTTTGTTTTCAAGGGCAGACGCTTGGCAAGTTTACATATGCCACGGAAAATACCATTTGGTTTAGGTTGTTTTTTTTTTTTTTTTTTTTAGTTTTATGTTTGTACACATGCTCCTTCTTTCTGATTTGGCACAATTCATTAACACAGTTTGCAGCAAGCTCCATAAAACAGGATTTGACTTCAATGTTAATGTTCTAATGAGGAGAGCAAAAAAACCCCAAAAAGTTGTCACCCCATGTCTACTTTCTAGGGTTGATGTTTAAACTGTCTAAACTAAAACAAAACAAAACAAAACAAAAAAATGCAAGTAAACAAACAACACATTTGGCGATAGCACAGAGAAGTATTTCTTACATAAAAAAAGAACAAGGAGGATTTCGGCTTCCAGTCTAGGAATGTTTGTCCCTTTACTCCACTCTTCCAACTGAAAAGTAATAGACATTATAATCACATTAGTTTTTATGTGGAGTAAAGCTTAGGCTTTTTGTTTGCTTGGGTTTTTATTTTAGCTGCGCCTGCAGAATATGGAAGTTCTTGAGGCAGAGATCAAAGCTGAGCCACAGATGTGATCTATGCCGCAGCTGCAGCAACACTGGATCCTTAACCCACTGCAACATAGTGGGAACTCCAAAACTTAGTTTTACATAACTTGTAACTTGGAGTTCCCTGGTGGCTCAGGGGGTTAGGACTGAGGGGGTGGTGCCTTTTCTGGAGAACAGAGGTACCTTCCACTAACAGGTTACCTCAGGTCACCAGGTAGAAGAACAAATATGAAATTCAAGTGCCTCTTTTACTTTTTAAATTTATTTGTGCACCTTCTTCATAAATTTGTTTGATGTAAAACAAATAAATCCCTGACAAGGGTTTAACAGGATTTTCAACATCTGTGCAGATAAATGTAATTTATTCCTAAAGATGAAAAGGCAGTTGAGAGCATACCATGGAAACTGCTTTTAACAACAGTTCTGTCTAAAATGTGTGAATGTGTGTGGAAGGAGGGGTGTATCAAGACAACAGTAGTGGTTTTCAATTATTCTATTTCACTCACAAAACCTGCACGGTGAATTTTACACTGAAACAGAAGTTTGCCCGATCCTCTTTATCATATCATCTTCTTTTTCTTCCACTTTTGTTTAACACAGCCTACAACAGAGTCAAAATCCATGTCTGAACCCAACATATTTGTGTCCCTCAAAAGAAAAGGCAAGGAGTTCCCTGGCGGCTCAGCAGGTTAATGATCTGGTATTACCACTGCTGTGGCTCTGGTTACTGCTGTGGCAAGGGTTTGATCTCTGGCCTGGACAAAAAGAGAACCAAAAGGAAAGACAGCAGGCCAACTTCTGCTAACCTTCTTAGGTACAAACAGAACAAATCACAAATGGTATATTTAGTCTTTTTAAGGAACCAAGCAATATATGTAACTTGAAAGTATGTGTAAAAGTTACATTTTCACTAATATTTCCAAACTCATTCAACATTATAAAGAATGTTTTGTCAGCATGAGGGCAAGTATTTTACTAAATACATTTTGGGAATGGCTTCATTTTTAACTTCCTAAAAGACAGGTTCATAATGAATTTATTGATGTTTTGCTTTAGCTGGAGATTTGGTCTGCAGCAGGCAAAGGGAATAAATGAAAATGAACAATCCGAAACTTCCTTTATTTTGCTTACTTGAAAATAGCTCCAGGTTTATTTTTGGTACACTTAATTCATTCAAAGCAGGAACATTCCTAATGCCTAAATTATTTGAGTGTTGTATAATTATGTGGTATAAAATGCAGATACAAAGCAGGGTACAAAATGCACTTTTGAAAAATTATACTCATAAAAATACCGACGATCATACATACCGATGCTAGCCGTGTTTAAAAATAAACTCTTGTCAGTGCTGGCACCGACTTTCCATCCTCTCCCCTCGGCCCTCAATCCAGAGAAGGAGTGTGGTTTCCAGACACAACGTAATTGACGCTTTTCAATGAGATAAATGGAACATGTTTGGTGTTCGAATGTGTATTATAAAGAGGAAATTCTCATCGAGTATATTTTTGCAGCTTGGCTTAATGCCATCCAAGTCAGGAAACCATAAAGACTGGACAAAACAAGCATGGGTTCCCAGCGAGGTCTGCCCTTGCAGGTGAGAGTGAAAATCGAGTTGCAGCCTTCATGATTTTGGCTTTGCTAGGACTATGCCAGATTATTCCAGAATGGTAACGCAACCCTGGGTATCCATGAGTACACATGAAGAGAAATGGGAAGGGAGAGAGAGTGAATAAAGGCTTGGAAAGAAAAAAAAAAAATCAGAGGGTGATTCGGTAAGTGGGAGGAGAATTGAAAAATCACACCTTTCAGTCTCCGCATTTTTCCTTTTGTTCAGTATATAAGGAGAAACCATCCGGAAGGAAGAAAGATTATGACTATCTATAAACTAACTGTTTGACAGAGACAGAAATGCTGATAATGAGTGGGTTGTGTCTGTAGTACTTGGCTGTTCACATCAGCAACGGATGAAGGAAAACAGAAACTCTTGATATGTTTGTCTAAAGAGGTAGTGGTGTGACCATGGGCAGTGAGAGTTCAGCTGAAGTTCAGGGCAGATGTTGCCAGGAGTTTACGTGGCAGGAAAGTAAAATTGCTTCCGGATTCACCTTTTCCTCCCGGCTTCTCTTCCAGGATCATTGGGGTCAAGCTACGTTATGGCATAAGGTGACGATGTCGGTGGGAAAACAGGCTTGGAGCAAGATGCCTCTCTCCCGGTTACAGTCCAGCTCCTGGATAAATCCATACCAGTAGATGACTAAACCTGGCCCGAACCTGCAAAAACACGAGAAAATAACAGACATGGACAATATCAACACGGTTCCAGGGAAAAGTAATCTCTGAAGCATGGATGAGATGATTAAATGACTTCATAGGACAAAGTTTTTGTTTTGGTTGCCATGATTATGCCTGAAAGTAGCTGAACTTATACCAAAGAGCTTATTTAATAGCAAACTTTACCACCCTGGATGGATCTGTTACCTTTCTCTCAAGGAGCCTGAATTATTCTACCACCCTAGTTACCTCTCAGTCAGGTGTTATGACTACCCTTGAAGGATAAAACCAGAGTTGGAATAGTGTTGAGCTGGGAAGCACCTGGCTTGGGATTTTAGCCTCTGACATTTAGAGGTGCTCTTTTAAAAATAAAACTTACATATTTTCTTTTTTTTTGGTTTTTTGGCTATGCCTGCGGCAGGCTCAAGTCCCTGAGCCAGGCATCGAAAACATGCCTCAGCAGTGACCTAAGCTGCTGCAGGGACAACACCAGATTCTTAACCCACTGAGCCACAAGAGAACTCCCCAAACTTACCTATTTTCAACTAAGGAAAAAAATGTTTGAAAAACAATTTAAAAAATGGAACAGCTCAAGACCCTCCTGGCTATAATGCTTTATTCACGATAGAGCCAGAAGTTTCTTCTGTCATTCATACTTTCTAGTCTTAAAAAAAAGCCCAAAAAACCCATATGACAACTGAGATCCTACAAAAAAAGACCTTCTCTTGGACCCTTTATTCTCTTCGTTATAACATCCCTCGGTATGAACATGGCATGAAATTTGATTGTAGGTTCTTATGAAAATGAGGCATAATGCCCTGTTGAGCTGTGAAAAAGTATAGAGACAGGCTTGAAATCTCCATATTTTTGAATTGTGCCTCCAAATTATCTCCAGTTTGGGTCAGAGCAGACTTAGGAAGTAGCCCACAGACTGCTTCACGCAGCAGGAAGTTGAGACCTCGAGGTTGGGTTCATGACGATGTAATCACTATCAATCACTGTGTGCGCAGAGATGTTTTGCACATCAGTTTCACGTTTTTCCTACCGAGAGTACTTAATTAAAGGGCAGCTCTACTTTTGGTGTCGTGTTGCAGGAATTTTACAGTGAAATCATAAATTATGAATGTTGGGTTGGTAAAAGGATGTCTAAAAACAGAACTGCTTTCTGTATTCTGACATTACAGTGGGCTGAACCGTGCTAGGCCAAAAAGCCTTTTCCTTCCATGATTTATTATATGCTGAAGTGTACTTGCCAAAACTAACAGTACAGGATGGGCTGCAAGATACTGTATGCCCAGGAACAAGTTCAGTGGGATGTCATGGAATAGTTTATTCAGGGATTCCTATCAGAGCAGTAGTCAAGCTGTACCCGAGATCAATGAAAACTTTTGCATCCCCTCCATGGGGGAGACAGGATCCTAAGACGGTGACTTGTCAACTGAACTTCTTCTGGGGGACACAGGGACTGTATAGGATGAGGCGCCTTGGAGCACCGGGTCCTGTAACATTTACCCGAATTCAGGGCTGACTGCAGATGCTTCGGTTTCTCAGTATCTCTGAGAAGAGTTTCCTTTACAGTCAGAAGTCAGGCATCTGGGCATGGGGGTGTGCAGGACCCTGGTGCTTAAGTGCATACCAGGTGAACGTGGACCTGGACATGGCTTTGCTTCCATCTTAACTAAGGGTTTCTAAGCAACTTTTAACCAAACAATAGTCTGCAATGGATACCATTTGGTATCTTTATTTCACAAAGAGCTCTGCAACTAGTATCACATGACCTCAGGTTTGTCAAAACAGGTCTGGCCAGAGCAGGAAGACCAACGATTCTGAGGACCCCATCTGAGAAGCCTCAAACCTGTCAGGGAAGCAGCCCTGGGTTACAGCCTCCAGAGACTTAATGTCAAGCTCAACACATTTGTCCGTTTTATTACGTATGCAGCCATCCTGGAGGCCATGATGTTCTTTAAAAGTGCACTCATATTTTTACAAAGAGGAGAAAAAAAAAGGAAAGGTGATCTAACCAGTCATGGAAAAGAACAAAAGAATATATAGAGGTCATAAACAACGAGCCCAGTGTTTTAAAGATTTAATAAAACAAAAACACATATCACCAGCGCTGAGAAAGTAAGGGCAGCTTGCAT
The DNA here is from genome assembly GCF_016906955.1 of Phacochoerus africanus. Taxonomy (NCBI): domain Eukaryota; kingdom Metazoa; phylum Chordata; class Mammalia; order Artiodactyla; family Suidae; genus Phacochoerus; species Phacochoerus africanus. The sequence goes on from NC_062545.1 coordinate 136,214,895, forward strand.
TTTTCCTGAATCATAAGCCAAAGGACACAAAGCATGACAGCTCTTTATGGAAATGGAATTTTCTAGGCAGAAAAGCTGGGCTGGGGGACATCTCGATGACCAAGAATGGGGACTTATTGAACTTGTGAGGCAACAGATGAAATTGGCAACTGAAAAAGGTTTTGCAAGATTGTGAATCTGAATGTTTCCTGTGGTGGTATGCTCTGAGGACTCTCTGAAGGTAGCCTCACAGATCTACAAACTGTTCTTAGTATAAATGACAAATGACTCATCATAAGCTTCCACCATCTCCCCAAGTCTTTGTTCCCTAGATTTTTTGGTATTATGTTAACGTAGGTAATACTAGCTTTCTCATGTGGTTCATAAGCTCTGACCAACAATATATGCTTAATTAATTACAACTTCCCTTTGTGAAGGGAGACTGGTAGATGGATGCTTTCAAATTATGTAGTCCTTGAGAGTTCCCGTTATGGCTCAGGGTGAAGAACCCGACTGGTGTCCCTGAGGATGTGGGTTTGATCCCTGACCTTGCTCAGTGGGTCAGATCCTGCATTGCTGTGGTTGTGGCATAGGCCAGCAGCTGCAGCTCCGATTTTGACCCTGAGTCTCGGAACTTTCATATGCTGCAGGTGTAGCCCTAAAAAAAAAAGAAAGAAAGAAAGAAAGAAAGAAAAAGATTAGATTGGGGACTTTAGAGGGTGAGAAGTTTGGAGATTTAATGGAAGAACAAGCTCCGACCTTGTTCCCAATCCTCTGAGTGCACTTTCAAGCTTTCTCCAACAGCTCAGGATCCAGATGCTAGCAAGAAGACCTTTCAGCAACCTATCTGTGTATGAAGGGGTTGATCACACTACACAACTTTATATGATTGATTCCTTGGTTATGGGAACTAATAGGAGGGAACATCGTAGGCAACAGTCAGAAAAACCAAGCAATCCAAGAGTATGTCCTTCTGAAAAGGTATAAAACAGGGAAAAACAAGAGCTAGGAAATTTCGATGTAGGTCAAGTACATGCTAGTGGGCCTAGAGATGTCACCCTTGGATGCTTATTTCCATTTATTGTGGAACTACTGGACAAGAATGGGATCACTGGGAAGGCAAATATAACCTCTGTGACCAATAAAAATCAAAAGGACTATGAACAGAATTTAAAAGAGAAGAGAGTCCCTGGTTCGGAGCAAATGTGCAAAGCAGAGGGCTGGTCTGCTCCTGGGACTGTAGCCTTCCTTACCAGGCTGGAGACACTAGGTACTGGGATGGATATTTAAATTGGTTGTGTAAACACCTTTCAAGGTTGACTCTAATTTGAAAGTTACTATATCTATGGTCAAGTAATGAGAGCAATGACTCCAAATGGATTTAAAAAAACTCCTATGGGGCAGAGCTTGGAATGTGAATGACTCCTGAACAAGTAACTCGGCTTGCAAATAAAATACCACCAAATCAGCAAAAATAACAAATGCCTCTTAAAAAAAATGGGAGGTGAAAGTCAAGAGCCATGACAGACCTTGAGGGTATGAAAGATAAAAGCTCCTCACTTTATAAATGTGTTTCTCTGGTTTCTTTCCATTTTAGAGTAGAGAAATTAAGTAGGAGATTGCAGAATAAAAGCTGGGTACCTTCTTGTGGGTTTTGTGCATAGCTGTCTCCCAGGGATTATGTGTTTCACCATTTGTCTCTCTGCTCTACTGTGATTTTTTTGAAGACAAAGACGGTGTTTTATTTATATTTGTGTCTCTAGGCCTAGCACAGTACCTAGTATGTGACAGATGCCTCCAGGACAAGATGGAGAACATGGAGTTAGTAATAATAGGATCAGACAGCTTTGTACTGGTTACTGAATCAGTGATAGTCTAGAGATAGGCATGCTGGAAGGACTCAGCTGTTCTCATGGCTTGGCATTTCTACCAGTGACCAGGATGAGCATACTCACGGCACGCTTACAGATCACAGCGGTAGTAATCCTAACAGTTAAAACGATGTTAATTATCAATAATTTCATAGCACTTACTATGCGCCAGGCACTATTCTAGGCACTTTACACATATCGATCCATTTAATTCTCAAGTCAACTCCATGAGGGAGGGAGATACAATCCTTGTCCCCATTCTACAAACAAAGAAACTGAGGCCCAGAGCAATAAGTATCTTGCAAAGGTCTTGTAGCTAAAAAGTGGAGGAACCTGTTTTGGAACCCAGGACCAGATGGAGGGTCTGTGACTGTCTTGCTATGATGCAGTGGATGCAGTGGTCAGTCTACTCAATAGGGTAACACGAAACTAGACTTCAGCCAGAAAAAGAGAGGAGATGCTCTCCCTCCCAGACTGTTGTGGAGGGTTCTCATGTCACCTTTTAAGGAGACTTATCTGTAGTCTGGACCTGACTCAGAGGAAAACTCTAAGATGTTTGAGGAAGCATGAGAATGACAAAGTGTGCGTGACCCAGGAATGAGCACGTAGGGCTGCAGCACACTCATTCACCCATTTTTATGGTGCTCTTGGGATAACAGATTAGAGTTCTGCTGTAGCTCTTGAGCGCAGACTTTGGGCAATGTTTGACAGTAACCAAGGATTTGATTTTGATTCAACGTGAGTAATGACTACTGAGTGAGTCTGGAGGTGCATCTTTCCTCAGTCAAACCTTTAGATGAGACCACAGACCCTGGGCCAATACCTTGAATGCAGCCTGGAAGAGATGGTGAAGGAGTGGACTCAGCAAAGTGACACTCAGATTCCCGATCCGCAGAAAAAGGGACATAACAGATGTGTGTTAAGTCACTTAGTTTTGGGGCAATTTGTTATACAGCAATAGATAACTAAGATATATACCTGCACTACAGACTTGAGTAATCAAATGCCATTCTTCACATATGCAGGACGGAGAAGTCCTGTTGGCTATAGACTGGCTTCTGTCAGTGCACCCAGGCTTTATAGCAGGAGGGGTTACTGAATGAGATTATCAGTAAGCAGCAACTCTTCCTCAAGGCAAAGCTCAGATATGAAGCAACTCTGTGCTTTTATACTAACAGAGCTTCTTGGCTTCTAACTTATACTAGATACCAACATCCCTCCCTGTTGCACATTTAGGATGCTGGGGTGACCCAAAGAAATATAGCAATCATATATAAAAATGAAGAAGAATTCTGCACATTTTCTCCATTCTAGTGGTTTTGGTGTTAAAAACTTGGTTATTGGGCTTCTGAAGGTGCAAAGAGAGGGTGGAAATTGGGTGGCTGGTTACAGGCAGAACACTGCCAGTTGAGGTGACTGCTGACAACTAAGGAAGAAGCATTAAAAAAAAAAACAAACCCCAAAACCCACTGCAATTGTGGGGACCCAAGGTTGTTTGGTGTTGGGGCAAATAGACTTTGTCAATCTCAACAGGTGCTGAGGATAGTCCAGGAAAAACAGATGCCGGTTACATTTTGTTCAGTTAAAAAAGGCAGTACAATCTGTAAGATATTTAAAAAAAAAATTTTCACCAAGAATATTTTAAAAATCGTACTTCACTGAGTAAATTCTCAGTTTTCCAGAAAAATTTAGTTATCCTCAGATAGTCTCTGAGGGTGTTAGATTATGGATGTTGGACAGAATATGGTAGAAATTATAAATCAAGTCTTTCTACAACTCTCTAAGAAACACAGAGGCACAGAAAGGATATTTGGGCCCCCCAATTCAGGAAGGACTTGCTTATACTTTCTAAACTATTTCAAAAATGCCCCCCTCCCCCACACCCTCCTATAACACAGGAACTACTTGGATGGTGGTTTAATTTATGGAGAAAAGAGAAGACTATGAACTTCCTATTGCTAGACTTTTCCACGAGGCACCTTTTTCAGAGAGTGCTGAAATGAAAGGTAAATGCAGGAATTTAGGGGCATTCCCATTACGGAGCAGCAGAAACAAATTGGACTAGGAACCATGAGGATGCGGGTTTGATCCCTGGCCTCGCTCAGTGAGTTAAGGATCCGGCCTTGCTGTGAGCTGTGGTGTAGGTTGCAGACATGGCTCAGATTCAGCGTTGCTGTGGCTCTGGTGAGGGCTGGTGGCTACAGCTTCGATTGGACTCCTGGCCTGTGAACCTCCATATGCTGTGGGTGTGGCCCTAAAAGGACAAAAGACAAAAGACAAAAAAAAAAAAGGCAGGAATTGAGAGATTCCCAATAACACATTAGAAATCATTCGGCTAAATTAGCCCCAATAACCAACTCCCTGGTTGGGTTCCTGAAGCCTGTTCAGCTTCTGTATCTCCAGAGATTTCAGAAGGCCCTTGACCAGACATTATGTATATGTACTTATGACTGGGTCACTATGCTATACAGCAGAAATTGACACAACTAAACCAACTATATTCTAATTAAAAAACAAAAGATGCTGTCTAGAGAAAAATGATTCCAGTACCCAACTACAAAGAGGCAACTAACTGCACATTCGTGTGGCAGGCAGTGTTTCAAATACTTTTATACATACGGACTAATTTGATATGCACAGGAGCCCTATGTGGAGGGCAGTGTGATTATCTCCACTTCACAGATGAGAAAATGAGGTGCAAAAATGGCCAGGCTTTGAACCCAAGCAGTCTGGCTCTATGGCTTGTGTTTGTAACCACTATATTATATTGTCTCTCACTATGCCTCATATTTACATAGCAATTTATAACAGTCATTCACCTTGGAAAAATGTTGACAACACCTGGAAAAGAGAGACCTCTCTCAAGGGCTTGGAAGGCAGGTGACTCATCTACAGCTCAGGGTATAAGTTGGGATTCACCTGTCCTGTGGGGATAATTATTTAAGTATGAAGTCAAAGGTCTGACACTAAGAAGTCTATCTAGCTACTCTTCGGTTCAAGTGCCCCCACGTTTAGGAAGCATACAAGAAAGCAAGGCAGAAGGCAGGTAAAAGCAATTACTCTGATTACATTTGAGCAGGCACATCTGAAGCACTTGGCAACTAGGTGGAAGCAAGCTGGAGAGTGAGAATCACAGAGTCACCATATAAAATTCAGAGAGGAGAAAGGGCTCTCTCTGTGAGGGGATCCAGAAGTTATGAGGCAGGATCTAAACATGAGGAAATCCAGAACACGGCCACAGCCTGTTGGTATAAATGGAAATAAGCAGCTGGAATCGGTTATGAGGAAAACTGAGGGAGGCAAGGGGTCTGAGTGTGTCAAGTGGAGATTGGCTTTCCCAGAAAAGAAGGTTCAGACTCGCTAGGCAGGACTGAAACAATGAACTCTGAAGGCCTGTTTCTGCTCCCTAAATACCTCTAGATAAAGATATATCTTATGTTCCTGGGATTAACTTGGTTTATCAATGTTTTCAGCTCCAGGAGAAAATAACTACATGTCTTTAAAAAGTCAATACACTTTTACATCTCCTTTGATAATATACAGGTGAAGGGTGGTGGGATTCACATCCTGTTATACAACCGGCCTCTCTATACAGAGTAAGAGAAAACTTAAAGAGACTGATCACACACTTCCCAGCAAGCTGCATTCCTGCAACTGCATAGAAAAGGGTTCTAATGCACCAGGGTTCTTCAATATAAATCTGGATCAAGTTACTAAGATGATTTTCAGCTGAAGGATGGCAAGGGGCTATGGAATGATTTGATGGTTTTAGTCAAGTTTTTTGTTCATGAGGGTCTGCATCAAACAATAAAAACAAAACCTAGTTGTACTGTTTCAAATTTTTGTTTCCCCAACTCAAATCTTCTTTTTCAACTCATAAGCAAGTAGAAAATTCTCCAAAAGAGGGATAGCAGAGGATCCCCCATTTTTTTTTTCCTTCCTCATTGTGAGTTGCTGTGTGGGGTCCGAGATATCTTTTGAGGATGTGTACAGACATGTGGCTGTTGGAAGTCAATTGTTTCGCCATCAAAAAGACTTGCATGTGGTTTTCATGAAGGGTGCATTCTTACACACACAGTTCAGGACGAAGGAGAAATACAAAACATCTTGTAATTGTTTTAAAATAAACTCTTACACTGTTTATTTAGTTTTAATCTGCGTGTTGTAGATTGGTTGTGCACTTGTTAATCACTGTTGTATGTTTCTCCAGACAGAGTTGTAAATAACTTTTCAGTCCCAGTGAAATATGCTTGCACATGTTTATATGCAAAGTATGGGTGTATTTATGCCTGTGTATAAATATGTGTACAATAATAATAGATTAGTGATCATGTAATACAGCATCATAAGGTTCTGGCACTATGGTCAATTTCAAATACAATGCAAATATTCTGTTTTGGTAATATCTAGAGATGAAATAAGAATATAAATTGATTGTCATTTGCTTTTTTTGGTTGGCAGCTCTGTGTCCGCAAACTGAAATAACTAAAGTAAGAGAATCCTTGCTAAGAAATTCTCACTCAATTCATGGATCTTGGTTATTAAAACTGTAACTCTCTGTATTACATCAACTCAGTCTGTAACTTTGAAAATAAAAAAAGAAAAATTTATTAGAAATACTGATTAACTTTAAGCCTTTATGCCACATAGAAAACAAACAGAAAATGCATTATTTTGAAGAAAATCTAAAATGTATATAAATACACAACCACCTGAAATTCTCCACGGTGTTTACATAACTCAGCATTTTCATGTCTACACTATATTGCCTGGAAAAGTGCTTAATTTCCACTTCACTTTGTCCTGTGCTAGATATTTTTAGATGCTATACTAACAGTCTTTCTAGCCTATTGTAAATCCCTTCCCCAAAGAGAAAAACTGAGGTGGGTGGGATTGAAAAACAAAGCAGAAGCTTTTTTTCTTTGTTGTTGTTGTTGTTGTTGTTGCTATTTCTTGGGCCGCTCCCGCGGCATATGGAGGTTCCCAGGCTAGGGGTTGAATTGGAGCTGCAGCCACCGGCCTACGCCAGAGCTACAGCAACGTGGGATCCGAGCCTCGTCTGCAACCTACACCACAGCTCACAGCAACGCCGGATCGTTAACCCACTGAGCAAGGGCAGGGACCGAACCCGCAACCTCATGGTTCCTAGTCGGATTCGTTAACCACTGCGCCACGACGGGAACTCCCGCTTTTTTTCTTTTTAATTTTTTTTTTAGGGCTGCACCCATGGCATATGGAGGTTCCCAGGCTAGGGGTCCAATCGGAGCTGTAGCTGCTGGCCCACTCCACAGCCACAGCAACAGGGATCCAAGCCACATCTGCAACCTACACCACAGCTCATGGCAGAAGCTTTTTAATATTTAATCTGTTGTCTTTGATATCTGTTTTCTTGGAGAAATACTAACTCCTGGGCGCCTACCTCATTTAAGCCCTCATATTCACCCTACATAAAGCACAAGCCACAAAAGGATCTTCCTCTCAAGTTACTACAACTCAAACTTCAGTAATGTGGAACTCTTCATATTTAAGTGTAAAATATAAGTTATTAATTGAATAATAATAGTAACTGAATAAACAAAATGCCAAAGGTTCCGAGCAAAAGAATAATTAGAGCAATGGCATGGTGTTCTAGAAGTCTTCTCAGACAAGGTGAGTTCTTAGCTCTGCTGCATTGATTCCTGTAATGGCCCTTTTCATTTTCTCCATTATACACACATTTTCTGAGGGAAGAATGAAGACTGGGGTGAGGGGTCATCCCAGAGAGGGATGATGGGATCAGAAGCACGTTGAGATTATTTCATTGTGAAACTGGAGAGTGCGTTTTAAGTATAGTTTTAAAAAAAATTTTTAGTTTTTTCTTTTTTGGCTGTGCCCATGCCATATGGAAGTTCCTGGGCCAGGGGTTGAATCTGAGGCACAGCTGTGCCAGGCTGGGGTGGCAGTGGGTGGTGGTGGTAGTGGTGTTGAACCAGTGCCTCTACAGAGACAAGGTAGATCACTAACCCTCTGCGCCACAGCGGAAACTCCAGGATGAGCTTAAGTATAACGGACCTGCTTTTCTGTTTCAAATGAGGATGTATGAACAGGACAGTACACATCCCCAAAAGGGAGGAAGAGAGAAATGCCCAATGCAGTAAAAGAAACTGAAACCATGAAAATCACAAAGTACCCAAGGTCGTATCTACTTTGAAAACATGTAAGTACTAAATGTTAACATTTCAGGCAGACCTTGGGTACAAATCACATCTATCTACCTAGAGTTTATATTCCAGGCTTCTTCCAAATGTTGGGGTAGTTTACTAAATGGGTTGTGTGAATTATTACATGTTTTCTCAGTTATTTCCCCAGGGAAACCTGCCAGAGGTAAACCCATCATTTTAGCTGATTTAGGGTTTGATGCCAGAGAATTTATAATTGATACGACAACCATAATGGAGAGTGATCATCATGCTGGCAAAGCCTGGGCTGACAGCACGACAGTCCATTTTGGTCTTTGCCAGTCAACCACAGACTCGCTCTGATACATTTTGAGGTTACTTCTGAACTTTTTATTACCAACTTTCTGGATACGCGAGATTAGAAATCCATTATAAAGTAGAAAGATTTTATGTAAATATTGCCAATTTTTTCTTTTACAGAGACTTTTAATTATTAGGTAGAAGAGGAACGGGGTCTCTTTTTCTTCAGCTCAGTTCACAAAAGATCACAGGGGTAACCCAGAGTTCAGTCAGACATTTATCTCAAGACACAAAGAGATTTATGGGTTCTGGATATATAAAAGTCTGCTTGAAATAAAAAATTATAGGAATTTTCATCCTTGGCAAAGTCAAATAACTAAAGGATTAAGGCTGATACATGTTTGCCCTATAAATCTATCATTATCCAAATGTGACACAATGCTTCAGGTATGTTCAGATCCCAACTTGCTCTAAATGTGTAGTTAAAATTTTCTCTCACTTCACAATAAATAGTTCATGATAAGGAAAATCTCTCTGGATAATTGTCACAGTCCACAAAAGCAAGCCTCCCAATTTTGCAGATTCATAAAGGCAAATGCTGTAAAGAGGAGAAAAAAAAAAGTTAGAACCATCTAGGTCATTAGGAAAAATGATCAGGTAAGGAAAAACAATTTAAAAATACAGTTCTTGGAAAAAAGGAAAATACTTTTAATCCGACCATGCAGTTACCAAAGAAATACTTCTAGAATGCAAGCTCCATGAAGACAGCTTGTATTTCAGTGGCACACAGGAGTTATTCACTAAGCACTGGTTGTGCAGAGGTATGAACACATAAATGAAAATCATTACAGAGCCCCTGCCTCAGGAGAAGCTGTGAGCGCCAGCATGCACCTGGGGAAAAAAAAAATCTTCTGCTGGTAACTTTCCACCATGTAGAGAAGAAAAGTCAGTTTCAAAGGTGAGAAAAATAAGCCTTAAAAATATGCCCAACTTGCACACTCTAAAAGAGTTAGCTCCCAGAGGGGCTATTAGGAATCTATGCTTTCCAGGCTGTTCTTGTGGAGATGATGCAGTGGTTTAAAACCTGGTAGGAGTGCCTCACACCTGCAGCTCAGATTTGATCCCTGGCCCAGGAACTTCCACATGCAGGCGTGCGCAGCCAAAAACAAACAAACGTAAAACAACAACAACAACAAAAAACCCTGTGACTGTGAGGTGGGTAGAAACTGACTGCTAAAAAGAAAAACTAAGCACTTGGGAACCAATCCCTGCACACAGGTGGCTCTCTCTTCCTTGAAACACAATCAATTCAGGTAGGCTTTTGTTTACAGTAGCTTTTATCTAGGAGATAAGGTTGTAAAAGCATCAATCAAAATGAAGTACTACTGTTCCTGGCCGTATCTCAGCAGGTTCATCTGTTTTATTTCTTCCTCCCTTTCCAAATACCTTAAGGTGTTTAAGATGAGTGAAGAGATAGCAAACCATTAAAGTGAACTGTATTTGTGTATGACACATGGATTTGCTCGAAACCAAACCACAAATACCATCCCTGTGGTGCCTCTGTCATTCCCAGGTTCAGGAGGAGCCTGTGTTCCTGTCGCTTTACTTTTCAATAACATATAAACTTTACAAAGTGATCTTTATGCCATTTTCAATAGTGCTCCTTTAAGACTGAGAATCTGATGGCTTCTACACGATGGGGTAAGGCTTTTAATTTCTATATACCCTACTTGCCCACCACCCCCTCCAAAAGCATTCATAATAAAATAGGAAAATAGAAATAGAAAATTGAGCTCAGGAAAAGAAGAATGCATGGTATTGTTAAGCTGAACTTGGAAGGTGAACTGTATAGTCACAAAACTTTAAATTTAAGCCCGTAAAGATCCTCCTAATTTTATTTTTAACTTCATTACTTATTTAATGGCAGATCCACACAAGGAGCTCTGGGACATTTCCAAGTGATGAGGAGAACTCTCTTGAGGGGGTAAAAAGGCACACTGACCCTACTCCAGAGAATGGTTACCAACAGGGCAGTGCGATGGGCAGGGAGGCCTGATCACCATGAGCAGACAGATGCATGGGAGGGGAGTTCAGCTGGTGGTCACTCAGAAGCAGACCTTAAAGCCAGACACGGCCAGCAGGCCCTCCTGGGCTGGATGCAGGTTGTGCTGAAGGTCTGTGTGGTAGAAAATATCTTATCTATCCTTTGGATTTTGAGTCATTCTTCAAGTTCTGGGCTTTGTCAGTAATTCTTCTGTTTGAGCCCTTTCTAAATATAACTAGAGTAAGGCTGTCTAGTAAATGCAAGGCTCAGTGGTTAACTCACTTCAGACTCAAGTCATCACCCAGATTCAAAGAATACTTGACTGACTTTGCCCCAGATTTATCTTCCTGGCTTAGTCTCAATCTTTGGAGCTGGTAGAAGATACAAACTATTTGATTCTTATTTCTCTTTTTTTGGCTGTGCCCATGGTATGCAGAAGTTACTGGGCCAGGGATTGAACCTACACCACAACAGCGACCTGAGCTGCTGCAGTAACAAAGCTGGATCCTGAACCTGATGTGCCACAAGTGAACTCCTTGATTCTTATTTCTTTGAGGAAAATAATACTGAGGATAATCATAATAATAGCTGTAACCATAACTGTAATAGCAGCTTGTACTGGAGTTCCTGTCGTGGCACAGCAGAAACGAATCTAACTAGGAACCATGAGGTTGTGGGTTTGATCCCTGGCCTTGCTCAGTGGGTTGAGGATCCGGCATTGCCGTGAGCTGTGGTGTAGGTTGCAGACGTGGCTCGGATCCCACGTTGCTGTGGCTCTGGTGTAGGCTGGCGGCTACAGCTCTGATTAGACCCCTTAGCCTGGGAATCTCCACATGCCTTGGGAGTGGCCATAGAAAAGGCAAAAAGACAAAAAAAAAAAAAAAGAGCAGCTTGTACTTATTGGACAAATACGATGTGCCAGCTGCTCCCCTAAGCTGTGTCTATGCATTAACACTTAAAATGAAAGCCCTGGAGTTTCCACTGTGGCTCCGTGGTAACAAACCTGACTGGTATCCATGAGGACTTGGGTTCAATTCTTGGCCCCACTCAGTGGGTTAAGGATCCAGCACTGCCAACAAGCTATGGCGTAGATTGCAGAGGTGGCTCGGATCCCACGTTGCTGTGGTTGTGGTATAGGCCATCAGCTACAGCTCTAATTGGATCCCTAGCCTGGGAACTTTCATCTGCCTGGCGTGCAGTCCTATTAAAAAAAAAAAAAGAAGCCCTACGAGTAGCTAATACTACTTGAGAAAACTGTTACAAAAATGTGCTAAACCTATCAATGAAGACAATGAAGAGAATTAACATTTGTGTGCTTACCGTGTGCCCACCACCGTGCTAACCACTTCATGTACATTTTTTTCATTTAATACACACGCCATGGACCCACTAGGTAGGACATTTCACTAGTGCCATTTTACACTTTCTATGTCTTAGTTCTCTATTGGTAAAGCAGGTACAGTAGACTTCTATCCTGCAATTCAAGGTGGATTTGAGAATAAGTTTCATAGAACTTTGTATATATTCATTGTTGCCGCATTACAAAAATTTTGCCAGGCAGTGGAATGTAATAAAGGAACCTCTCTGCTCTTGTTCCCCCGTCTCCAACCCATGGATAGCTGGAACTATGTCCAGAGGACTGGAAACAAACCCATTAGGAGAAAGAGAACTGGGTCCAATACTAGTCCAGGCAGTGTTGGGAAGTACTTCACCCAGACTCACCCAGGGAGAAAACTGAGGAGTAGGAAGTGTGACTAAAGCAGAGTCACACATCTAAATTTATAGCTAGACTAGATGCTTCTTTGAGCCAGAAAGCAGAAAAGGTCATGTCACACAGCCATTCCTGCTATTATCAGCTTCATGGGACCGGGAGAAACTCTACTTCAAAGGAGACTTGACAAAAAACGCTGATGATGACAGGGATTTAAATTTTATTTAAATATAGGTTCCTGTTCTTAATGACATGACTCCACTGTGCCTGTTCCTGCACACTGGCCCCAGGTCACCTGCTAAGAAGGGCTACACACAAAAATCTCAGGGCAGTGCCTTGAGATTTCCTTTTGCCACCCTAAATACATTTCTTGTTAGACCAAGGGCATTGTGAAAAGTCTCGCCAAGCTTAATAGTTCATCTTTGTAATAAATGGTTTCGGTATTTTTAAAAAGAGATAACATAAAAGAAATAACTTTGAACATTTTAAACTAATATTTAAAGACTCTGGAGACATGATAAAGGAAATTTCTGACTTAGGAAACAAACGAAGGTTGGTATTTGAGACTGTCCTGACAAAAAGAACATAAACTTTTTGGACACTGAGGCTGATGTTTGAGGCAGAGAGGGATTTTAGGAAGCTCAGTGGCTGGCACCAATTTCTAAAGGTGGCCACACCCTTTGTTTTCTTATAGTTAATGAAGCTACTTTATCAGATAATTGCAGGAAAATAAATGACAGATTTTTTTTTTTTTTTTTGGCTGCACCCAAGGCATATGGAAGTTCCTGGGCCAGGGATCGAATCCAAGCCACAGCTGCAACCTACACCACAGCTGCAGCAACTCTGGATCCTTAACCTACTGCACCGGGGATTGAACCTGTGCTGCCACAGATACAATGCTGGATCCTTAACCCATTAAGACACAGCAGGAACTCCAGGACAGAATTTTAAGTAACAGGTAAAGGGTCACATGTGAGTTGGAAAACTGCAGGGTTGGACTCAAAGGAGAGGACACACTTTAGTGAATTCCAGTTCTATTCTTCAGCAAAACATGTCTTAAAATACTTTCTTAAAAGTTCTTAAAATATTTTTGCAAATTATACAGTAATGTCAGACTCTCAAAAAATGATTTAGGGAGTTCCCGTTGTGGTGCAGTGGAAATGAATCCGACTAGGAACCATGTGGTTGTATGTCTGATCCCTGGCTTCACTCAGTGGGTTAAGGGTCTGGCGTTGCTGTGAGCTGTGGTGTAGGTCGCAGATGCGGCTCAGATCCCTAGTTGCTGTGGCTGTGGTGTAGGCTGGCAGCTACATCTCTGATTAGACCCCTAGCCGAGGAACCTCCATAAGCTGTGGGTATGGCCCTAAAAAAACAAAAAGAAAAAACAAACAAAAAAAAGATTTAGGAGTTCCCTGGTAGCTCAGTGGGATCTGGAGTTGTCAATGAAGTGGCTCAGGTCAATGTTTGTGGCATGGGTTTGAATTTTACATGCCACAGGCAGGGCCAAACAGGAAAACAAACACTTTATTTTGACATGACAAATAAGGAAACTGAGGTTCCCAGAAGTCAAATGACTAGTTTAAGATCACCTAGGAAAAACAGTGCCTGCAGGAACCCAGTTCTACCTCCTCTCTATGCTGTGCTGTTGTGTGTTGGCAAAACTACCTCCCGTTTTCTGGCTGCAGGACAGAGAGATGGTACTCCCTGCTTTTCTGAAATGGATGCCACGTTCCAGGGATGCAAAGATAAGACACAGTCCTTGTCTTCCGGGGGATCTCAGGAGTAAGGGGGACAAGTCCATTAAAAGGCAGTGTATGGAGGAGACAAATGTAAGAGAACTGTGCAGAAGGTCCTGTGGTGGCCCAAAGAAGCTCAGGGATGGCTCTGAGCAGAGGTGAGGTGAGCTTTGGAGGGCGTCTTGAAGTCAGGTTTGCTCACTGGTAAAAGAGGGAAGATGCTTCGGGTGGAGGGAGTGGCACACGCAGACAGAGCTATGAGAAAAAGCCTGGGGGCTGTGGGGGAAATTTTGGAATAAACAAAGATGGTGGGCCTGGCAGATGACAGAGCCGGAAAAGTAGGGTGGGAGTGAGGCTCCGGAGGGGCCTTGGCGAGCAGACTAAGGTGCTGTGAGGGCTGAGGGGCTGGTGCACAGGTGAAGAGCCCGTTCTGACAGATGCCCTGGAAGCAGGCACGTCAGCCCTTTGCTCCAGGGTAATCCTCTTTCATGAAACCCAAATACCCTGGGCCATGTTTCTGTATGGAATTTGTGAGCTAAATATTTACTTTGGGCAGGGCCAACTTTATCTACTACAGCTCACTTATTTGGGGGTAAACACATTAGAGAAAAGTATACATTAAAACAAATCTCTCCCTCCCCTCTTCCCATGCAGAAAAAAGACTGCCATTCAAAAACAAAACAAAATAAAACAAAAACCCCGAAAAGCTATACTGAGGGCTCAGCTTTCCGGAGTCGCTGGGACAAAGTACACGTATATAAACAGTTGCAGCTCAGCTCCATGGGGTCCCTAGAGTTTGTATTCTTTGAGAGGTCTGCGGGCACGAGGTGACTGGCCAACAGCTTCCTTAGTGACTTACACACCAACCTTATTTAACTTAACAGGAGTCATTAGCTAAATTTTATGAAGATAAGGACTTCCAGGAGTGAGTTGTCGTCTGGTTGTTTTTTGATTAAAAGCCAGACAAGGGAGGCCTTCCCTGAACCTGCAATTTTATTTCACAAAGTCTGCGGTGCTGAGTGGGCCCCACGAGGGCCACTGGGGCTGGTGCTGTGGTTTGACTTCATCGAGTTGAAAGCAATCTGTCAGTGTGGAGAGGAGTTGCGAAGGTTATTTTAAACATTTAGCTAAGCTTTTGACCATCTTCTTTTAGAGGCATTCCTGGCTGCAAACAGCCTCATCCTGGGTGACATAAGACAAGCTATTGAATGAGGTTAGACTGAGGTCCCTGCAGCCAGAGAGCTGGTCCACCCATGTTGCCATTAGCTGATTAATAGGTGTTTATTTTTAGGGCTTGAACTAACAGGCCACGCAAGATGATATTTAAAGTAATCTGTGAGTGCCTCATGCTTGCAAAAGACCTAACTTTTTGTGTGGTTGTTGATGTAGCTAAAGTCCTTGTCAGACCAATAAAACTGAATGTCAAAGACAGAGAAAACCCCAACCCACCCCATGACACAGAGGGCCATTACAAAAATAGATCCATTATGCTATTTTTTTTTGTCTTTTGTCCTTTTTAGGGCCACACCTGCAGCATATGGAGGTTCCCAAGCTAGGGGTCTAATCGGAACTACAGCTGCCAGCCTATGCCAGAGCCACAACAACACCAGATCTGAAGCACGTTTGCGACCTACACCATAGCTCGTGGCAACACTGGATCCATCACCCACTGAGCGAGGCCAGGGATCAAACTCACAACCTCATGGTTCCTAGTTGGATTCGTTTCTGCTGTGCCATGATGGGAACTTCCCATTATTTCTACTTAAAAAAATACATTTGTTAGAGGAAAAGGGAAGAAAAATATGACCAACCAGTTACGGCAACTGGTTGAGAAAATTCCTTATATCAGGTCCAATGCCTTGCACAAACAATAACTAGGCTTGCTATTTATTTATTGGCCACACCCACAGCATGTGGACATTCCCAGGCCAGGGGCTGAACCTGCACCTCGGCAGGGACACAAGCGGTAGATACTTAACCCGCTTTCAATGCAAGAGAACTTCAGCTTACTATTTTTTTATTTTCATTTTTGACTGCCCTGAGATATATAGAGTTCCTGGGCCAAGAATCAAATCTGAGCTGCAGTGGTGCTCTAAGCCGCAGCTGTGGCAATGCCAGATCCCCAAACTACCATGCTGGGCCAGGGATTGAACCTGAGTCCCAGTGCTCCTAAGATGCCACTGATTCTGTTCTGCCACAGTGGGAATAATAAATTATTGAAAAATAAATTATTATGACCGCAGATATACACTATTAAAAAACCTACTTTTTGGAGTTCTTGCTGTGGTGCAGCGGGTTAAGGATCTGGCGTTGTCTCTGCAGCGGCTAGGGTTGCTGCTGAGGTGTGGGTTCGAACCTTGGCCCGGGAATGTCCATATGCTGCAGTTGTGGCAAAAAACAAACAACAATAAAAAAAACCTATTTGTATTTAGGGAATTTATTTTGATTTATTTCTAAAGAATTCAGAAGCAAGATGGCAAAATGAACTAGTCTCTCTGCCAAATTCTAAGTTCAAAAGATGTTACATACAATTACATATTTATTGTTACTTGTTGAATGTTTACCTTCCTCATAGACAGTATGGCCCATAGGAGCAATATCTTGTCTACTTTACCATTACCCGACATTGAGTGGTTTGGGGCACACAGCAGATGTTGCATAAATACTGCATAAATTAATGACTGACAAGTAGAAAAGTTATACAGAAGATCTTTGTACCGCTATTTCCCTTAGGTGTGCTCTAGATGGCATACCTAGAATGAGCTGAAGAGTTTGAAAAACAGTGCTATTATTTGGTTTACTTAATCATTTGCCTTTGTTTACGTGATGAGCTTTCCCACTTCCCCAATCAGGTCCACCACTGGTGTTGACTGGGCATGGCCTGAGGGAAGTTAAAGTCAGTGCTTTTCACACTTCGTAACTCTTCTCTGAGCAATTTTTTTTTTTTTTCTGGCCGGGATAGTTTTACAGGAAAAAGAGCCCGACGGAAACTTTTCTCTTTTGGTTTAGATTTGTCACACAGTTTGCCTCTGTAGCACACACTATTATGACACTAGCACTCCTTCCATACGTTTTGGTTAAACCCACTTCCAGCCATACTTCTGAGGGATAACAACTTTAGAATGGAAGACTGGAAATGATTGCTGGCAACAGTCCTGTCCACTGCTAAAGTCTGTGCTTGAGACCGAAGAGGAAGGTGAAGTTTTATTTAGACGCCATAGAAAGGCTAGTAAGATCTCAAGGGCCCCCAAGTCCAGCCAGTAAAGCTATTACGTCCACAGGCAGATCATCTAGGATCCTAACGGGGGACACATATGGCTATTTACCACCATGATTTCCACAGGGAAGCAGCAACCCCCATGCCTTTTGTCTATTTTCTTGATCTGTCCAACACAGATCAATCACCCAGAGCTCGTGACATGTTGATAATGCCCTTCAGGCTTATTTATGGACCAAGCTTGGCTTTACAGAAACAGACTACAGTCACCATTTGAAAGAAGAATTCTGTGATCTCACCCAAGATTATGCACTGGTTCTAGACTGGATCTGCCTTTGGTAGGACTAACAGCCCCCATGTCAAATGCTGAAGATGCTAAACGATCATGCCTTCAAGGGGTCAGATAGATGCTGCTCTCCAGCACAAGAGCAGACATTTCAGAAGATGGAAGTAACTGTCACGAGAAAGAAGGATATCGCGTGTAAGGCATAATTTTAAGAGGAAGTCTTTTAAACTCACAGGGTGACATTCAGACTTTGCCTTAATTTGACTGAGAGATGGTTAACAAAAGAGGCTGTTCTCTGATCAGAACTTGGCTTATTTGTTAGAATTAACTTTCTTCACTCAGCAAGTATAAAACGCCTAGAATATTATAACAACAAAAGCTCTCATTTTGTGTCGTCATTTTGCTTAGATTCCCCATTTATGAACTTTAAACACACACCACAGCAAACAGAAAAAGGTCATAGAAGATTTAGGGTACATATTTCCTCCACGCCTATCTTCTTTTTTTCGAAGTGCTTATTAGCGTAACTTGATTATACTTTATTTATTTATTTATTTAGTCTTTTTGCCTTTTCTAGGGCCGCTTCCCAAGGTATACGGAGGTTCCCAGGCTAGGGGTCTCATCAGAGCTGTAGCCGCTGGCCTATGCCAGAGCCACAGCAATGCCAGATCCAAGCTGCGTCTGCAACCTACACCACAGCTCATGGCAACGTCAAATCCTTAACCCACTGAGCAAGGCCAGGGATCGAACCGGCAACCTCATGGTTCCTAGTCACATTCGTTAACCACTGTGCCACAATGGGAACTCCTACACTTTATTTAAAGTGTTTCTATATTTAGTTCTCCTAAAGAATTAAACATAATCAGCTCAAGAGAGTGGTTTGCAATTTTGGAGCCCCTTAACTGGTGTGTGGGGTCAGTTTCTTTGGGCAACTGTACCTAAGTTACCCAAAGTTATATAACAGGAAGCATCCGAGGACTTGAGGCACAAGGGACAGTCTAGAGGATACTTCAGCATCTTCTTTCTTCATATTTTAGGAGACATGAAGAAAAGCAGGTTGCTTTATTTTACTAATCCAGATAAGGCTGAAAGGAGGAGAGACCTAGATTAAAGGACCAAATAACTAAGCTATAAAGACACTTTTCTTTTTTTCCCCAGATATGAGAAGACAGTACCAATTTACATTTGTGTCGTGCTTTATGCTTTCTAGAAAATGCTGACATGTTGTTTAGGAGGATGAAGATTTTAGGGAACTCAGTGAGTCCCACAGACTTATTGGCAAGACACTGACTTTAGGGCTGAGATCTGCTGACTTCTAATCCAGGGATGATGGAAGAACTTTGGCAAGTTCTGTTGAACCATTTTACCCTATCTTCCTTACTACGTTGATTACTCTTCTACTTGAGTTAGAATAAAAAGTGAGTCCCTATATTTTACATCTTACCTTGTGTAAGGAGATCGACAGATTTTTATTATTGTTCAGAGAGAATTTAGATGGGACAAATTTGATGTAACTGCTAAGCATTATTAAAATATATTTAAGCAATAATTTTGTTTTGAAACTGATTTTACATTTTGATGCCATCACCTCTGACAAGCTATTTCTTAATGTTGTATCCACAAACCTTTTAATTCTATAAAATGGGATTTTTCTCAAGCATCCTAAAATATTCAAAGGTAATATTAACCTTTATCTGGCATGATGTACCAATGAGAGTTTTAAAAATTAAAAAAAAATCATGCCTGCCTTCAAACTACTCATCTGTTTTTTTTTAAGAAATGTAATTATCATTATCATTACATTTCTTTTTAAAGGTGGGGCAACATTTTATCTTTTAGGAAAATAAAAACATATTGGCCTTAGTCAAATTTTACAACTCTAAGTTTTATAATTCCTGTAAAAAAGTATGAATACAATCACTCTTTTTATTTAGAGAAATATTAAATATATAGTACATATTACCAGTTTTGGTCTTTTGCTATGATTCTGATAGCTATACATTGGGAATGATTTTAGAACAAAAGGACCTGTGACATTTTCAAACAAATAGAAATCAGTCCTTAAGTCACAAAACTGACTACATAGAACAATTAAAATCTAATTGTTTCAGAATTAATAAAATGCATAAATATGTATATGATCACAATGGTACTACAATAAGAACATATCAACTTGTTTAATATTAATTAACCTAATAGATTTGGGGGAGTTAAATATATTCACTATAATTAACCTAATAGATTTTGGGGGAGTTAAATATATTCACTGTACTCTTAAGAGTACAGTGAATTATATTCGATATAATGATAGATAGTATATTTAAATAACAAAAGACTGAATAACTTTTAAAATTATATACAAGTGATTATAAAGAGGTTAAAGGGTAAGGAGGTTAGAAAGTAAAAATATTTGCCTTGGAATGATAGAGAAATGATCCTTATATCTTCGCATCACTCTTAATAGCTTAGTATCTATCCTTGCTGATGCAAATGAAAATGGGGGTTCAGAGTAAGAAGCCATAGCTATAATCACTGTCCTGTAATTTCTGAAAAGCAACCACGGTTCAATGGTGTTGATGGGGAGGTAGAGGAATGACAGTGGGGAAGATTTCACTGAAGAGGTGAAATTTCTATTTGGTTTTGATGGTTGAGAGGGGAATGTAAGATGGGGAAGGATGGAAGCGTATGGACGGAGCAAGGGTAAGAAAATAGGCATTAGTATGTGGTATTTAGAAGCTTCCCTAGGAGTCAATCTGAAAATCAACACAATGATAGGCAATTAAAAGAATGAATGTGGAAAAAGCTAAACAGATGATACAAATTTGGAAATTACGTTAAAGACAGGCATTTAGACAAGATCTGGCTGGGGAGTAAAGAGAGAGGGGGAGTCTGAGGATGGAAAATTAGGGCTGAGAATGTCAGGAGCTGGTGGAGGAAGGTGACCCAGCCCAGAAGGTTGTATAGCCTGAGAAGCACCAACAGGGTAGGAGGAGAATCAGAAAAGAGTAGGGCCAGAAAGGCAAGGAGGGGGTTTAACAGTGTCAAACAGAGGAGAGTGGTGGGGCAGGAGGAGGACGAGGTGTCCGTCTGGGCTGCATCTGATGAGGAGCTACCATGGCACCAGTTATGGTTGAGACAAGGCAGAGATGTGGGGAGTAGAGACTCCAAGTGCAGATGACTCTCTGACACTGGTGACTCTGGTGGCGAAGAAAAGAACAGAGCTAAGAGGAAAGATGGCGGCAGGAGAACAAGGGCAGCTTAGAGGTAGGCTGGGCAGCGTTTGATGATTGGTGACCTAACATGATCTCACATATTAGCACAAAACAATGACCTTCTGGGAGTTGTGTCCACAGACCCAGTCAGAAGGACATAAGGTAAAAAGATTATAATATAGGTAAAAACAAGAGGCTGTTACAATGAGATTGCAGGTCTACCAAGAAGTACATTATCCACACGGTGGACAAATGTCTACTACTTTGAAAATCTACAGATCTAGCACAATTTCAGAAATATTACAATTTTTAATAATAATATTAAAAATATTAAAATTAATAATAAAAAAGATAAGCAGCATCCTTGTTAAGTGGAGTTAGGAGGGAATAACAACATAATTTGCACCAACTAATGACACAGGACTAAGAACTTAGATTTTATCTAGAGGAATAAAAGGTTACTTTAAAGAATATATATTTTCAGCTTTGTCGCCTTGAATTCAGATTAAAAGTGAAATCAGCTTTATATTAAGGACATGTATGCTAACTTACAAATACTCCTTATTTGTTTGCCTTTCATTTTCTCTTATTTGTTGAACATGGTCAGAGTTTAAGCCTGGAACCTTTGGGAAGTCAGGATTAACGAGCTTTGTATTATATCAAAATAGGTCTCCATGTTTATCATTACTTGTTGATTCCAATTTAATGAAGTTTTAGGCAGAACTATTAAAGCATTAGCGCCAATATTCTAAAAGGTCTTTCAGGTATATGTGCAACCGCTGTGAGTAGTGTGGGTTTCGCTGTTAATTTGGTATAAAAGTGAGTCAAATTAACCAAGAGAAGTGAAATTAAGCTTTGGGCAAGCACTTTCTCAGTTATAATAAATCCTGGGTTCAAGAATTATGGCATAACTACCAATTCTTTCTGTAAAAAGTATTTGAGCTCCTGAGAGGGGCTCAACTTCCAATTATTTACCTGCACATGGTAACAGGAACAGTTTCTCCACGAGTCATTGGAGGGCCAGTTTTTAAGCTGTAATGTGTAGAAAGTCCCAAGTCCAATCACTAGCTCAGGCTATGATCAGTGGCTCTTTTTTGAACTTAAGTATATATATATGAATGTGTGTACCACTGTTACTTGCACCCACCTACCTCACTAAGTATCCTGGGCTAGGCTTCCCTTTCCATCCATGGCTACCCAACTTGCTGGGTTAGTAAGTCATGCCCTCCCAGAACATCAGTGGTCATCCAACTTTTATGAACAACTAACTCATGCCCAGGGAGTCCAAGTGGTTCATCAAACTCTTCCCATCAGTTAACGGTAGGTTCCAGAAGAACTTCAGAAAAATGACTGAAATTAGTGGTCATCACTGCTCAGTACCTCTTTTGTGCCAAGCACTACAGTTAAAATTTTACTGTGATGGGAACTCAAATATATGAGAACAGCTTTTGCTGTTCTGTGATTGACTTAGGGATTTCCCTTGGCTGGTTCAATGACCTGGAACTTCCTCCATGTAAATGTTAATCATTCGCTCCATTCTCAGAAATACACAAAAGTAAGAATCACAGAGGTCCCTTCTGGTGAATTTGTGCAAGCAAACTAGACCTTACAGGACAGCACCCTGAGCTTTGGAATCCATTCCACAGCTCATTCAGAAAGAAAACCCAAGTTCCTTACAGGCCAAGCAAGGCAGCACTTAAGAGAATTTGATGGTTTCTCTTGGGCAGGGAAAAGTCATCCACTTGCAGTGCCAAGAAGGCATGAGGGGAACTGTCTTGAAAACAGTGCCTACCGGAATTCCAGCCTATTTCTACAAGAGTCACCATGGTGTGACAGTTATGTTTATAGGACTGAAGGAAAAAACAGCAGAGGGGAGGAGAGGAAACAAACACATGAAGAAACTAAGAAAGAAAGGAGGGATTTACTTACCAGAGTCAAAGGAAAGAGATGAGACTGGATAACTCAACATTTAATCATTGTATAAATTCCAACAACAATAAACGTCATGAAGGATTGGGGATTTTAGCTACAGAATGAGAGATTTTTTTTTTTTTTCACTGCTGCAAAGCAAATACAATACGGGCAACAAGAGAGTTTTCAGCAGACATTTTCTTAAGCAAACGAAGGCACAAAGACCAGTGTTTACTGCACCTTGCAGTGACTGTAAGTGGTCTAGGAACACAGCAAGAAATTTACATGTGAAGCTCTTCATAACTGCTTTAAGTACTGCTTC
This sequence comes from Phacochoerus africanus, assembly GCF_016906955.1. NCBI lineage: Eukaryota > Metazoa > Chordata > Mammalia > Artiodactyla > Suidae > Phacochoerus > Phacochoerus africanus. The sequence continues at coordinate 136,237,642 of NC_062545.1, forward strand.
CTAGACTCTGACATTCTCCCTGCTGAAATAACTGACTTAACTGCCTAAGATGTTCAAGTTCACCACCACGCCACATGGCCACCACTGTTCCTCCTCTATGCTACACTGAGCCCCTCGCTAAGTACCAGGCACTCTGCCAGGCACTTTGCATAACTTTATCTCAAATTTTCATGTGAGAGTTATTTTTAATCCATATTTTCCAGCAAATTTCAACTTACATTTTCCAAGTGTTCACTATATGTTCGTTCCCGTGAATCAGGGCTCAAAGGCTCCAGCTCTTTTTGGTTCCTAAGTCTATGCCTTGTTTAAACAAGTTGCTCTGGTTTCATCATGCAACAATTTTAAAATAATGAACACTTTGAGGTTTACTAAGTGAAAAAGGTTGCCATCAGCTAATTGGGAGAAAGGTATCAAGAAGGCATTTCCATTTTGACAAAAATGCCTAAATACTGGACCCCTGGCATATATGAATTTAATCTTAGACTTTTAGGGGAGAATTAGATAATGTACAAATTACACAGTGGAACTTGCAAAAAAAAAAAAAACTTTTAAGCAGCATTAAAAAAAAAAAAACAAAAAAAACCCTGCTTCCCCAATTCCAACATATGTTTTTACACAAATCTGCATGCTCCAATTAATCTGCTGAACTGCTGGTGTGCGGCCGGACCGCCTTAATCATCTTTGTAAGTACAATGTGCAATTTGTGGTCTGATTTCTAGCAAGAAAAGTGCACCTAATTTTGGCTCTCCCCATACTTAAACCTATTTTAGAAAATTAGAATTTAACCATAGCTTTACACAGTCTTAAAAAGAAAAACTGTATGCAGCTGCTGACAGGTCATTGATGTTGTAATACTCTGAGTACCCGAGGAGAGATTTTATAGTATTATCCCAATGAATGGCATGAAAGAGACTTGGATTTTAAAAATTCATCTTCACTTGTCAAACATTATTAGGAAAGGAAGGAAAAAAATGGAGATTTCTTGGGATGATCTGACACAACGGCATGTTTTTCTGGTCCACCATGTCTGGCTGGCAGAACTCTTTTCTTCTCTACTGAAATAAACAACTGTTAGTACAATGCTATGTTTGGAACAAGGCAAGTTTTATTTTCCTTTTTAAGCCCTTGGCTCAAGAGAACAGTCTTATGGGAAACAGCTATTGTGTTTACTGTTATTTGATGATGAAATGTCATCTGACTAAAATACTTCTGTAATAAATTATTCCATTCAATAAAGCCATCAATAGTTTGGCTGGTTTAAAATGCAATTTGCATTATAATGCATTGAGAAATCCCTGATGAAAAACTCCTGTATACATTCGTTCATATCAATACACACATAATCGCGCTTGCTGATGCTCCCTCTCTTTTTCTCCCGCCTGCCTTAAAAAAGTTGTTTGCAACTTAAAATATCACAAAAATTTAAAGTCTGAAAATGCCATTACCATTTCAAAGTTAAGTACAGGATCATTATAAAACAAAAACAAAAATGTTGAATTATTAGTTTACCTAGAGAGTGATGATTAACTAGGAGTGAATGAGTGTTATTAAAATGTAGTTTTTAATCCATTTTCCTGTAAAAGTAAATGGCTGTAAATGTCTACATCATCCTATTTTATTATTATTATTTTTAATAGTCATTTCCCCACTACAGTTTTTTTTCTACTGTATAGCATGGTGACCCAGTTACATACTCATGTACACATTCTATTTTCGCACATTATCATGCTCCATCATAAGTGACTAGACATAGTTCCCAGTGCTACCCAGCAGGATCTCATTGCTAATATCATCCGATTTTTGATGATCTAACAGAATAGCCCCACCCACTCGCTTTTGGGAGCCAAGCTCCTCCTCGTAATTTGTTTTTGTCACACTACTAACTTTACTGTGGTGTGTATCCTTATGTGTATTTGATTATAAATTATGGAGATGAGAATTACTTTTATTCTGGGAATTTTTCAATGTCCCTTAAGATCACTAGAGACATCCTTGAAAAGGCAGAGTTGGCAATTAATTATTGGCTTCGTGAAAGAGAACAAACTCCTATTTCTTAATTAGTCTGGTTTTGATCTATGACTACTTCTGGAAGAGGAATTGCTGTTGAGGGAAAACTATGTATACCAGCCAAATAGCCTCCTAACACAAACCTAAAATATTTTCCTCTAAGGAGAAAACCTTTTGAGGAAATAAGAGGCCATTCTTTTAAAAAGGAATGCCTCCAAGATGCAGTTAGAACACAAATGGCATTGAGTACACTACCTCCCTCATCAAGTCAAGTGCTACGGCGCCATGGCTATATTGGTCTGCTAATCCCACAGTGCCAGAGACCTTTGGGAGAATGGGGATTGGATCTTAGGTGGCCCTGTGTTCCTAGAGCCATGCACAGGGCCTGACATACAGTCGGTGCCCAACAAGTGCTCATGGGTGAAGATGCAAAGGAGTAACTGATCTCAGTAAGGACCACTGAGCTGATAGTCCAGGCTATGGCTAATGCTTTGTGAAACATGGCATCCTTCCCAATCTCGTTGGGGCACCATGGCTCTTGGCCTCCAGGGTACCTTCTACTCCATCTTCTATCTGAATCTTCTTAGGGCTAAAATGAGTTTTGTGCTAAGTCTCTTGTTACCATTTTATTTTCAATCAAGCAAGAACATGTTTCAGTAGTTTGGAAAGGAATGGATTCAAGATGTGAGATGGATACCCACCATTTCTTTGGCTGTGTGCACCATAAACTGATGGTTTATTCTACATAGTAGGAGAAGCATTGCAACTTCCAGCCTGACCCTGACCAACTGGCTGTGTGACCTTGAGACGTTTCAGAGACTTTCTGGACCGCTTTTCCTCATCTCATCTGTATATGGAAAGGTTTTACTAGATGATCTCTGAGGTCCCTCTTGGCCCTACTATTCTTTTCATTGTATTATTATTATTACTTATATATGCAAAAGTGAGTTCCCGAGTGTGATTTCTAAACATAAACCGAAAAGGAATCTAAAAAAATGGACTTTCTGCCCACTCAAAAAGATCACGTGAACCCCTAGTTGTAACATAAACAGAACCCAATGGAATACATGTACCGAATTTATTAGACTATTCCTTCTGATTCCCACCTGAGATGCTAATGCATGAAGGACATGAGCAAATTGCTTATTTACCTAGTAGTTATTTAACAGTGTTTCCTTTTAAGCTAAATCTAGAGGTTTGTACTCATTAAGTAGCATGGGTTTCAGGGAGTCTGAATCCCTTTTTTTTTTTTTTAATTTTATTGAAGTATAGTTGATTTACAATGTTGGCAGGGAGTCTGAATCTTCTGAAACTACAGTCATTCCTAGGTATCTATGGGGCATTGCTTCTAGGACCTGCCATGGATACCAACATCGGCAGATGCTCAAGATGCACAGTTGGCTCTCCTTATCTGTGAATTTCGCATCTGCAGATTGTAAACATAGCACTTTATGTATTGAAACAAATCTGCCTATAAGTGGACCCCTGAAATTCAAACCCTGATGTTCAAGAGTCAACTGTGTAGGCAAAATTTTGCATATGTGCAAAATTACACAGGGAGAAAGTTCATAGCTTTCATAAATGTTTAACTCCAAATTTTAGGAACCTCAGCCTATCTAATGCCATTAACTGCACCCTTGGAGTTGGACCTAGATTGGATTCTTAGCTCAGCCACTTAGTAGTTATTTGACTTTGAGCAGGCCTCAGTTATCTTCTGAATAAAACAGAAATAATACATTTACTCTGAGGATGGCTATAAGGATTGATAAAAGATACCCACAGAATTAATGTATATACAACCACTGGTCCAGGGTCCAACGCGCAGCAAATGATTAATAAGAAACAAATACATTTTACTTTTTGTCTTAGCAAATAAGGTTAAGCATAACTAAGTCCTCAAAGTTGTTAGCTGCTGATAATCCAATCGACCTACTGGTTGAGAAAAGGATTTTTTTCAAAAGCTGTGGACAGGAGGCAGGGATAGAGGTGGGTGTCTAAATATGGTAGTCTGTAAAGAAATCCATCTCTAATAGGAATCTTAACTATACTACTTGATACAATTATACTAGAAGGGTTTAACCAGCATTAAACCTACAGTTTAAAGCAATGTAAAATGTTGTACAATTTAGGTTTATGCAAATCTCATTTCAAGTAGATTTCTGAACTCATCTTGCTGAGCTGATGAGATTTTCTGATCCAAGGTCTGCTGGCATGAAGTCATGGAGACTTAACAAGAGGGCTGTGTGACATGGTTTCTGAGGATTTTTTCTAGTTCTAAAACTTTATAGTTTTCTTCTCCTGAATGAAAAATGGAAGATCCCCTTTAAATGAATCTCCTAAATTATCTAAATAGTTTCAGGCCCCCTATTGGCAGAGGTGATCCCATGTCTTGACCTACCAGGTGATGGGGGCTTCCATATATAGGAGATCTCAATTCTCTCTCCATGTGGAATCATTCTAAATAAGCACGAGTGACTGTGAGAGTTCTGAATCAAAGACAGAAAACTTTTTGCATTTTAAAGGAAGAGAGAGAGGAATGTTGCTGACACTCAGTACAGTCTGACCACAACATAAAATGGGACTGGCTACCATGTACCACTGGGAAAGCAGTCTGTTTCAATGGACCACCTTCGGCTGACTATATTCAAACTATCTGATGTATCAACTTAGTTGGGTGGTTTCTTAATCTTGTCTTTTCCCAAAAAGGTCTTTGGGAAACAGACTGTCATATTATATTCAGCTGGACCTGAGTCCCACAGAAGTCTGGTAACCTGGGCACCTTAGCAGGTGCAAAGATTTGAACTTAGGTCCAAAAAACTCCAGAATTAGTGGTTCTTTCCACTATACCAGTGGTTTGCAAAACATCAATGGTGAATACTAGGCAGTTGTATCAGAATCAGCTGAGGAACCCAATAAAGTGCTCTTTCCTAGGTTTCAGGCCCAAAGGGTCTGATACAGTAGGTTTGTTATATTAAAGAAGTACCTCCATTAATTCTGATGTGAAGCCAGGTTTGGGAACCACCCAGCTTTCCCTCTCGGCTGCAGTCTCCAGGAAAGACTTTTTTTAGGGAGTAAGAATTGAACACTGAAAAAAAAACAAAAACAAACTGGACTTAATTAGAGGGTGGGTTGTGAGATGGCCTTTGATGAAAGGATCTGGTATGTTTTTGCTTGTTTATTTGTTTTTTTGGGTTTTTTTTTTTAGTACTGTACCTGTAGCATACGGAAGTTCCCAGGCTAGGAGTCAAACTGGAGCTGCAGCTGCTGGCCTATACCACAGCCACAGCCACTGCAACACCAGATCTGAGCTACACCTGAGACCTACAGCATAGCTTGTGGCAACACTAGATCCTTAACCCACGGAGCAAGGCCAGGGATGGAACCCATATCCTCAAGGATGCTATGTTGGGTTCTTAACCCACTGAGCCACAATGGTAACTCCTTTTTTTAAGAGAGTGAGATCACTGTCCCAGCTAGAGCAGAGGGTCACTGAAGGATAAGGCTGGGGAGATATCTAAAAATGAGACAGCAAATAGGTTTATCATTTGGAGAACTCTAATGGATTGGTAGTGGTTTCTATGAAGCCCTGTGTTAAGAAGGATTCTGATGCAGGAGTTGTGGCATACAGCCACATGGTAGAATAGAAACGCCAAATTTAAATACAGAACTTCATTTTTAAATGACAACATATGGTGTATTTTATAGTCCATCAAGATTGGCTTTGTTTAAATGAATATAAGATAAAAATAAAGACAAATAGTAAAATTTAATTATCTCTTCCAAATTCTACTTGGTCCCTACAACTCTGTTTTTAATTATAGCTTCATGACTTTTACCTGAATTCCTCAAATGCAAAATACATTCTTTTAAAATTTATTTTCATCATATCTTTAGTGTAATGCAGAAAAGGAATCTTAAATATTTATTTCAGCATTTTATATTTTTATTGGTTTTGTAAACCACTGAAATTGTAGAGTGTAGTTAGAGTGAGTTGGTTCCATATGCAGTAAATCAACTGGAGGACAGACTACAGGGTACACCATTTACAAAGTGAATCACTATAGCTAAAAATATAACTTCCTCCCCTCCCACCTCTAAAACCTGCCAACATCCAAACAACTACAAAATTGCATGCTACAGAGATGTGTACTATATTCCAAGATAAATATATACAAATTAAGCTGGAAAACCACAAGGTGTTATTGATTAATTCTAAGAAACATTTCACAATTGAGTCTCACAGATACTGTTCCTAAGTACAAGGAGGGGAAGAAAAGGATTGCAGAGGATATGAATGGGGGAAGGAGCCGTATGCAGACAGGAGCCTTACTAGAGAATTTTAGATTAAAGGCAAATCAGAAGCACAAGCTGGTAGTGACAAAAAGGAGTTTCAGGAGTTCCGTCGTGGTGCAGTGGAAACGAATCTGACTAGGAACCATGAGGTTGCCGGTTCGATCCCTGGCCTCACTTAGTGGGTTAAGGTCCGGTGTTGCTGTGAGCTGGGTGTAGGTCGCAGACGCGGCTCAGATCTGGCATTGCTGTGGCTCTGGCAGAGGCTGGCAGCTGTAGCTCTGGTTAGACCGCTAGCCTGGGAACCTCCATTTGCTGCGGGTGCAGCCCTGAAAAGACGAGAGAAAAAGGACAAAAAAAAAAAAAAAGGAGTTTCAGGCTCAAGGAAACATTGTTAGGGTAGAGAGCCTCTATCCCCCTCTCCACTTCCTCAAGCTGCACCCCCAATTTAACACAATTGGGGTCAGCGGCTTCAGAATTTCCTAACAGAAGTGGGTGGGAGGCAGGAGAAAGTGGCTTGTGATAAAGCCAAAACCCCAGAAAACGTATAGGTAAGGCTGATATAGGTCTTACAATCAGTCCAAGCCAGGCCTGGGGTAACCAGGTATTTGGTATTCATTCCAGAGCATGCTGAATGCTGCATTTTCTCTGCAAGAGGCTGGAGCATTCAAAAATCAAGCACTTGAAGACCCAGAAGGAATTATTCAGAGGCCTCCAGTTCCAATGCTGACTCCTCAGCAGAATTAACTGAATCATCAACCATACTTTTCCAATCACCTTAAGACTTGGTTTGGGGTTAGTAGATTCAAACTACTACATTTGGAGTGGATAAACAGCAAGAGCCTACTGTAGAACACAGGGAACTGTATCCAATCTCCGGAAATAGACCATGATGGAAAATAATATAAAAAAAGAGTATATATGTGTATGACTGAGTCATTTTGCTATACAGCAGAAATTGGCAACATTATAAATCAACTACACTTTAATTAAAAAAAAACCTTAAGATTTAAGATTCAATGCCTAGAACAGAGCCTGGTGCACAGAAGAAGCTCATTATGTGTTTTCTGAATGGTGATCAGATGTCTGAAAGATTGATAGTATGTGGTCTTGGTAGCTGGATGCTGGCAATGATAAAATATGAAATAGTTTTCTAAAAAACAGGGTAAATGGGGGATTGGACCATTGTTTTCTAATCAATCTAAAAATCAACAAGGAGTAGCTCAAAAAGGGCTGCACAACATAAGATGATCAGAAGTGAGGAAGTGAATTTGGTAGGTTGTAAAGGTGGAGCGATTTATTTAGAAATTCAGAAAATTATAAAAGTAATTTAAGCAAATATATTTCTTTTCTCCCCCTCATGAATTTTGCCCACAATTATGAAAATATTTGTATTCTATTCAGACTGAGGGCTCAGTAAGTGTTATAATTGATCTATCAAATACATATTCAGTAAATGAAGTGCCATAAAAAACATGCCTGTCAACAATCAAGATAATGATGATCCCTGCTGATATGCAGTTATTTCTCTAAGTATAAAATTCAAAATAACCTTTAAAATAATACAACCTCAAGATCAGAAATTTGGCCTCAAAAATACTGAGACAATCCATTGACAGAGGAACAGATAAAGAAGATGTGGAACATATATACAATGGAACATAATCACCCACAAAAAAAGAATGAAATAGGGCCATTTGCAGCAACACAGACAGACCTAGAGATTAACATACTGAGTGAAGTAAGTCAGAGAAAGATAAACATCATGATATCACTTACATGTGTAATGTAGTAAAAAATGATACAAAATAACTTATTTATAAAATGGAAACAAACTCAGTTTCAAAACCCATCTGTGGTTACCAAATGTGAAACCACTTGGGGGAGGGAAGGATTGGGAGGGTGGGAATAACATATACCCACAGCTGTATAAAACAGGTATTGTATAGCCCAGGAAAATCTACTCAATCGTTTATAATAACGTATATGGAAAAAAGAATGGATATATTTATGTGTATGATTGATTTACTTTGCTGTACACCTGAAACTAATACAACACTGTAAATCAACTACACTCCAACAAAATTATTTTAAAAATAAAGACAAAAAAATGAGAAGACAATTCACACAGTTTCTTGAAATTCTGTTTATAAATGTAATTGGAAATTAAAACAATTATTTCTAAATGAAAGTGAATTGGCAAGACAACCTTATGTTTTAGAAAAGATTCCGAATGGCTCTAAGGTTTAGATTACACATAAATGAGGAAAAGAAGAGATCACTATGTTGGGGGTGACTGGCACCCGCTTTCAATATCAGTAAAATGAGCTCATTTAATCTTTATTTCTCCTAAAAGCCCTTCACTGCCTTTCCCCTCTTTGAACCTGCCTTCTGGGCCGAGATTCTATCCGTGTCAGATGAGATGTTTACTTAACAGAACAAGCATACGGCAGGAACAAGGTAACGACAAGGAAGGCCATCCTTTTCACACAAAGAATCATCTTATCTCGAAGACAACAACATATGGTTATATGTGACCCTGTACTGGCGTAAGACAGGGACACTGACGCAGAATAATCATCAGTGTCCCTGTCGGAATCCCACCCAAGCCCTGGTGCCTAGAACAAAGCAGATACTCAAGGAGGAACTGGTAAACACATGAACGAACAAGATCTGGGTCCCTCCTGGTGGGTTCAGACCATTCCCCATGCCTCAGTCTCATCACTACCACTGATGCCCTTGTGAATGTATCCAACAAATACCCGGGGGCAACAGACACCCCTGGCAGACCCCAAATCCGTGAGATAAGACTGCCCAGCAGTCAAAGCATCTAAGGCTCCTCAGGAGAAAGTGAATCAACAAAACTATAAAAAACCTATCCTAAAACTGTATCATTCAGCATGTTGGATAATGAAATACTTTGGCAAATTGAAAAAAAAAATCAAATTTAAAAAAGTGGTTTAGAGTTCCTGCTGTGGTGCAGTAGTTTAAGGATCTGGTATTGCTGTGGCTGTGGCATAGGCAGGCAGCTACAGCTCAGATTTGATCTCTGGCCTGGGAACGTCCATGTGCTGCTGGAGTGGCAGAAAAAGAAAAAATATAATAAAAAATTGATAAAAAATAACTGACACAACACTGTAAATCAACTATATTTTAATAAAAAATAAAATGGAGTGACTAGTGACTAGATCTGTAAACTATTAAAAAAAGGAGTTTATAGATCTTTCTACGTATAGATTTTCATGATAAAGATCTAGCTATTAATTGATAGGATAGCTCTAGTCTAAATTTAAATCAATGAACAAATAAATAAGTGCATAGGTAAAGCTAGGTAGAAACCAAAAGCAAATATTAAGTTCCTATAAAAATGAAAGAGATGTAAAATTATAAAGTAGTTTTCTACAAATGTCAAAATATCCTAAAATTTGGAAAACAGATAAAATGCTTACATGTTATTGCTGATTCAACCCGGTGGCAGACAAAATTAGAAAAAGCTGTGTGTTACCCTTCATTGTTATTGGACCAAGACTCTGGCAGAATAACATTCACCTTTTCATTTGAAAATAAAGATACATGGAAACTCTTGAGTTGAAAGGTTAAGTGTCCTCTCTGTGTAGTTGATCCATGCAGACCTAATCTAATCAGGGTGCTGTCCGCAGGCACCGCTGCCCTGACCTGGGCTTCTGGTTTCCATGCGGGTGAAGATCTAACCAAGATGTAGGCTCTAGGCCTTTGACCTACTCGAGACCTTGTCGCGGCCGGCCGAGAGTTCTGCTTAACAGTCAGGGAGCTCTCGGTTCAAATCAGGACCATGTGCGGTTGGCAAGGACAAGGCATGGCTCTGGAGTGAAAAGGCAACATGATCGAGTGCTTCGGGATATTTTAACAACCAGGAGGGAGATTACAGCGAGATAAAACTGGGCTTTCAGGTCACTTTTACCCATTCATGTTTCTCCCCGGTTCTTTGGACTAGACAAATTTAATTTTACTGTATTTCTTAAGAATTTGCTAGACAAACAAAAGTTTGGTAAGTTGTTTCACGGTTGATTGATCTTGGGGAAATGGGGATGTTGTAAAGTTTCCCTGTGACATGTGTCACCTATTAGATAGTTAGCTTTTTCTATTTCCAATGGAGCCAAACCCAATTAATTAGAAAGTGGTTTGAATTACAAGCTAAATACAATGAAAAGTAATAAAAACAGCCAATGACATTTAGGTCATCAATAATATTCCTGAGGTAATGCGACATTGATTTTTCTTGCTTTCTATGATAAAGAGCTTTACAAGTCGTCAAACTGACAGTTTAACCCCCAGTTATTATAGGAGTAACAACAGCAGGCGTCAAGAGCACAGATTTAATAAAGGGACAGATTTATTTTCTTTTTGGTTCTCACTTTGTTTCTCCTGGAAGTCACTCTTTGGAACCTAAGATGGTCTGAGTTACCAAGAACTTGAGGAAGCCTACAAATCATATAGCTTCTATACGACTCAAACGGATAACAAACTTATAATTTTTGTTGTTTTATCAGCAAAATTCAAATCAGAGCAGATATCAGAGATTCAGAGGAACTAGAGAAAAACAACTGTCAGTAGTACACTGGTATCTTCTTTTTTAATAAGGAAAAATACAGATTGTGACAATCTTTGCTAAAAAGTCCTCCTTTTTATCCTTCAGAGTAAAACTTAATTATTTATTTATTTTTTGCTACAATCCAAAGTTCAGTCATTGGATGGATGTATTTAAGAATGTTTAAGGTCCATGAAAATCAATGCTGTTTGAACTACTTTTAAAATTTTAGTAGATGAAACACTCATGATGCAAAGACTTCTCTCCAAATAGCTAAACTTTTTATCTTGGGGTGGAGGGAGAAAAACAGAAGTTATAGATTTTATTTAATTTAATTTATATGATTTCTAGTTTGTTAGCCTTTATGAAATATTTGAGGAAGACTGGATGATCCTTCAGGTCTCTAGTTATCTTGGCTGTGGTCCTTCCACCCAGTCCCTGAAAAGGCTCCTCCAAGCTCCCAATCTTGCACAGGGGCCATCTGCATCACTGCCCAGTTTAATCTCAGGAGGACATCCCACAAGGCCTGGAGAAAGCACCAAGTGGTACAGGGGACCCCCGTCACCCCTTAAACCACCTTAGAGCACCAGCTGGGGTTGCTGAGGAACCTTCATCACCCTGAAGATTTTTCTCCCTGGCTAGATAAGTGGCAAGTCTTCCTTGCTGAGTAGGTTTTGGTACCAGATCATTCATTATATCCTTCGACACACACACACATCTTTCGAGGGTAAAGGCCAAGCCTTTTGCCATGGCTTACAAGATTCTAAAGAATCTTGTTTCTCAGAAAATTCCCTTCCTACCCCCTTTCCAACCAACCAAACACTAATATCCAGCCACTGAGAATCAGATGAAGTGCTCTGCCTCGGCCAATTCTCTGATACCTCCATGCTTTGGTTTTTATCTTGCTTTACTTGTTTTTTTTCCTGCCCAGAATTACTTCATCCCATATTTTAAGGTTGATCCAGTTGATCTTCTCTGGATAACCTTAGAATGGCCCAGCCATTTATGTCAGAAAGAGAAGCACTTATCCCCTAGATCTAGAGCTCTACTATCCAACACGGTAGTCACCAGCTACATGTGTTACTAAAAACCAGTATTAAATTTCATTTTCTCAGTAAGGCTAGCCACATGTTTTTGTGTGGGTTCAATAGCCATAGGTAGCTAGTGATTGTTACATCGGACAGTACAGACATTAACATTTTCTATGACTATAGAATGTTCTTTAGGGCAGCACTGGTCTAGAGAATAAGGGGTTGGTGGACTGTCCCATCCACCATGGGACCAACACCCCCAGGTTCTGGAAATCTCCCACAGCCAAATGCCACTGGTGAGGAAATAGAGAAATCTCATTTTCCGTCTTTGTCTGAGCCCAGCTCATCTGGTCCTATGGCTCACCAGATCCTAAGGGCACTTACCAAACACCAAAAGCACATCTGGGATTTTTGTTTGTTTGTTTGTTCTGAATCCTGAAAATAGCATGAAGAGTAGGAGCTTCTTGATTCTAAGACTAGCAGATGAAATATACATGTGACTACAAAGTAGGAGAGAACAAATCATTGCCATCACCACTATAATGCTAATTCGTTAGTTTCTTTGTAATAGTGCTACATTTTGGGTTATAGGGGCTTATCTTTCCTACCATAAGAATCAAGCTATTCCTTCAAACGACGTCTTCAAACAAATTGACTTCTTTTTGGAACAGAAATCCTTTTGGAATTTGGCGGTATAATTAAACCGATGTCCTCAAAGCATGGTGCTTCCAGGATTTAGGAAGAAGATTGGAAAATCCACCTTCTGAGAATGAAACTAGAGAAATCAACACATAGGAGACTCCAGTATTCCTACAACATACAGTGTCAGGGCCTCCATGTGCCAGGCTCAGGGCTGGGCACAGGGCTGCAACAGAGGTTGCTTCTTGCTGGGATAAAGGTCATTGCCTGTCAGTGTAATTCAAACCAAGAGGATGGTTGGAAAATGGACTGTCCCTGAGGCTAGGCTATTGCCCTGGATCAGGGGAGGTCCCCAGGAAGGCAAATCTGGAAATTTAATAATACAAAAAACTACTGGTACACAATTCATGGCTTGAAACCCTTGAGCCAGATGGCTTTGAGAACTCAATTTATCAGATTTAAAAATTTATAAATATTGCATATTATGTCATACCCATAGTGGAGAACAAAGTAGTACTCTGTAATCAAACATATTAATATTTCTCAAGCAAAACATATCACTATTCAAACCAGGTGAAATAAGTAGTACCTAAATAGCCTTATATGAGTTCAGGTCAGGTTTTATTGGAAATATGTCCTGGTGCCACCTTGCCAAAACAAATTACAGTTTAGGGAACCATTTGGGATTCCAGAACTGTAGACAAGGCACTGTACAGTCTACCTGAAAATATGATCTGTTACCAATACGGTAACTGTTAAAATAGAATCTAGGAAAAGGAGAGCCAAAGGAGGTCTCCGATTCTGTCCTGGAAATGAAGTACTTCTGGTCTATAGAGAGAAAGCAGCTGGCCAGGCTCTCCCTAGAGCAGTCTCTCTCTGACCTCCCTGGACACTGGAATTAGCTGGGAAGCATTAAAAATCCATGCCCAGGCCACACCCTAAGCTACACAAATCAGAATCGCCAAGGGTGAGATCAGACACCAGTGTGTGTGTGTGTGTGTGTGTGTGTGTTATTATATCACTTTTTCAACTCGGTTATCAAATAAATACAATATAGAATATAAAATGCAAAAATCTCAAGCACCTTGAACAAGATAAAGAACACTCTAGGTTTCTTCTCAATCCTTATCATCCCCCTGTCCTCCCCAGGGGCAACTGCTACTGTGACTTCTGATCACCAGGCACTATTCTGTAATCCTGGTTCTCAAACTGGGCACCACCTGGCAAGTTCTGACCAGCACTGGTCCCACCCCAGAGATGCTAATTTACATAGTCTAGGCAGCAGCACTTGTATAGCTCTCAGGTGATTCCAACATGCCAAATTCTTAAATATAAAACCACCACAAATAATCAAAAAGAAGCTGTCTTTTGCAGGGAGTTAAGGCTGAATTTCCTCTTCCTTCCTCCCTCCTCGTTCTTCCGATATCTTTTCAAATTTTCTTTCTCTCTCTCCCTCCCTCCTTTCTTTTATATCTAAGCCACAATTGTTACTACAGATCACAGAAGCAGCTGATAGAATTCCATCTAATGAATCCCCAATTTTTTTCCTTTCTTTTTCATTTTTAGGAAGAAATAATTTTGAAAAGGGACATAAAGAAAGATGGGAGAAACAAAAGAAAATAAAGCAAATTGAGTGGGGGAGGAGATGCAAGGGTTGAAGGGGAGAAAAGATCAAGGGAAAAGAGATGGGGGAGAAAATAAAATGTTTTCTCTCCCAACATAGTTTATTTCACCCTGTAAGTTTACCCTATAAGGACCCAAAAGGACAAAAACAACCCCCCCCCAAAAAAAAACCCCAAACTTTTCAAAGATGCTGGTGGCACCCTGATGTATCAGCTGACTATAACAGAATTTACTCCATGATTTTTTAGCCCTTGTAGCAAAGAACACCTTCCCCAGGGCTCTTTGTGTTCTTGGGAGGCAGTATAGCATTTTAGGTGAAAGCTGGGTGCCTACGTCAGACAGCTGTGCTCTTGAAGCAATAACTCCGAGAAAGCTACCTCTTTAACCTTTTTATAGCTTCATGTTTCATCATTGGTTAAATGTAGTCAACAGTACTTGTGATGGTGAAACTTTCTCCATTAACCTGGCTAGGCTGTGATGTCCTGTTACATCAAACACGAACCCCAGTGTTGCTGTGAAGGTATGTTGCCGATGTGATTACATCTCCAATTGAGCTGACATGAGGTAGAGCAGATCACCCTCTAGAAAGTGAGTGAGACTCAACCAATCAGTCGAAGACTTCAAGAGCAAAAACTGAGGTTTGCGGGTAAAGAAGGGATTCTGCTAAAGGACCGTCACACAGAAAAATCCTGTCTGAGTTTCTGGGCGGCTAGCCTGCTCTACAGATTTCAGACTCTCAAGACTGCAGTCTTGACTCTTGCCTGAGTTTTCAGCTTGTTGTCCTGTCCAATGAGTCTCAGAGCTGCTAGTCCCCACAGCTGCCTGACTCAGGGCCCTTAAAGAAATCTCTTACTATATGTACATACACATCCTACTGGATTTGTTTCTCTGGAGTACCCCACCTTGTGAGGTAATAAATGTAATGTGCTAATGCAATGTAGTCAGTGCTGGCTCCAGTTTTGAGGGTGGTGTGGGGCTTCTTACGTATGGCTTATCTCTCCTGCCATGACCAGAAGGCTGAGGGAAGATCCTGAACTATGCACTTGGGATATAATCTCTTTCTCTCTCCTCTGTCCTTGGTACACCTTTTCATCATAGGTGTCAGGCCAGTTCTAATTCACTTTACCAGACTTGGAAAATAATTAGAGCCAAAACAACCTGGGAAGTTTGTTCCAGACTATGGGTACTTCCCCCTTGGCTGCCACAGGTACTTTTATTTATTTATTTTTTCTTTTTATGGCTGCAGCTGCGGCATATGCCACAGCCATGGCAATACTGGATCTGAGCCACATCTGTGACCTACACTGCAGGTGGCGGCAACACCGGATTCTTAACTCACTAAGATCAGGGATTGAATCCACTTCCTCACAGACAATGTGTTGGGTTCTTAACCTGCAAAGCCACAATAGGAACTCCAGGTACCTGTATTCTTTTTCTTCTTTTGCTTCTAGCCCCCAACCCCAGCCCACAGTCTGGGTCCTACTTGGTCTGTTTTCCTCAGGGTCCGGCCACCTACATCGCAGGAGTCAACAGGGATGGTGCCAGTTCACCCATCACTCTGACCACTGGCTGAAGTCGCTGACATAAATATTCTTGTAACCACTTGCAGCAAACCCATTTGCCATGCCAGCATGGGGAACTGGGGAAGAAGCAGCTTGGTGTACTGCCGACTGGGCTTCCAAAATAAAACCCCTTTGTCAGTCCTCAGGAGGACTGGCCAGAGGTGGAAGGGGACAGGTACAATTGGGAACAGGAAGATGACTCTAGGAGTTAGGGTCTAGCTCATATTCTCTCCCAATAGTCTGAAAAGGAGGCCTGCTGGGTGGAAGGCTCTGCCTATGCACCAACTCTTGGTACTGGATCAAACTTAGCTCAACTCCCTTATTTACCAAATTAAGCCAATGGAGACCTGGAAAAGAGGTCTGGTTAAGCTGGTGGATGAATCAGTGCTATGACTTGGACCAAATGCCAGGCCTCTCCATGCACTGTCCAGTGCTTTCCTCCACCACACCGCATGGCCATTCGCAGTTCAAGTACGAGGTAAAGTAACAAGACTTAAAGAACCGTCTCCTTTACCGTGAAAACACTACTAATCACGAAGGCCCACACCTTCTGCCTTTCTCTGGCTGCCCATGAAATGTCTAAGCCTTGGATGTGTGGCTCATGGGGGTGGGAGGCAGCAATTGGCATTTGCCGTAGGCACAGGATATAAGGGGTTGCAAACGCTTGTCTATTCTATAGGTGGTTTCCTATGAAGAAACTTGATTGATGAGTCACAATTTCTCAGGCCTTCCAAATTCTGAATAGTTGATCATTTAAAATGAGAAAACTGCTCCGTAGTGTCAGGCAAATTAGAAGTACCTCCTTGACCAGCCTCCTCTTACAAGTCATCCTGCAATGTTCTACTTCCTGTCTCCTTTACTTCTGCAGCCATACGCTTGAATTTCAGATTTGTGCTCCGTGGCTCACAAAAGGTTAATATCCAATAACAGAGGACACATGGGGCAGATACTTCAGGAGATGTCAAAGTCCTCACTGCTGAATTGAATAAAAGTGGAGTTCTGGAGGGTGAAGGTCCAATTACTGTGTGAAACTTTCCAGGTGGCTTTGCTTCAGTGACCTGAACAGGTGGGAGCAAGACCACCTGCTTCTCTGTTTGCACAGTGACTAATGCATGTATAAACACTTAATAAACATTTAACTGTGGCAACGCTCTCAAAATAGCTCTTTCACAACCAGAATTCAACAGATCTGAAATTACTGGGTGACTCTGGAAGGCCATGTCCATAAAAGGGGGATGGGCTGCCAATGCTGGTGAAGCCGGGACCCAATCAAGCCAGAGCTGCTGATCCTTGTCACGCTCGGGTCTGACTCACAAAATCCAATACCGCATCTACGTCACGCCGGGAATAAGAGTGGCCAATGACAATTTTATTCCAAACAAATTGCCGAGTTGTAACACATTTGGAGGGGCCCTTTTCCAGGATTCAGAGCGAGCTTTGAGAAGGAAAAATACAGAGACCCATTTTCTGCCGTTGGGGACACCGGCTAGCCACAGGGGAAAGAAGGAAATGAGACATTTATCTTACACTGCCTACAACAAAAATCAACTCAATGGATTTTAGGTTTAAATGTAAGACCCAACACTATCAAACTCCTAGAAGAAAACATAGGGGAAAAGCTGCCTGACATTGGTCTGAGCAATGATTTCTTGGATATGTAACCAAAAAGCACAGGCAACAAAAGCTGGATCTCCTGGGGTGGCTCAGCGGATAAGGATCTGACATAGTCACGGCCGTTGCGCTGGTTCAATCCCTGGCCCAGGAACTTCTGCATGCTATGGGCGTGGCCAAAATTAAAAAAAAAAAAAAAAGGAATGGCAGACAGGTGGAACTATATTAAACTAAAAAGCTACCCACTAAAGGAAACAATCAACAGGATAAAAAGGGAACCTATAGAATGGAAGAAAATATCTGCAAACTATATATCTGATAAGGGTTTAATAGTCAAAAAATATAGAAGAAGCTCCTACAACTCAATAGCAAATCAACAAATAACCCGACTGAAAAATGGGCAATGAACTTGAATAGACATTTCTCCAAAGAAGATATACAAATGGCTAACTGTATGTGAAAAGGTGCTCTACATCAATTATCATCAGGGAAATGCAAATCAAAACCACAATGAGATATCACCCCACACCTGTTAGGATAGCTATTATGAAAAAAAAAAAAAAGCACAAAAGTGTTGGCAAGGATGAAATTGGAACCCTTGTACACTGTTGGTGGAGACGTAAAATGGTGCAGCTGCTATGTAAAACAGTACGGAGGTTCCTCAAAAAAATTAAAAATAAAACTACCATATGATCCAGTAATCCCACTTCTGGGGATATGTCCAAAAGAACTGAAATCAGGATGTGAAAAAGAAATGTGCACTCCCATGTTCATTGCAGCCTGACTCCCATTATATGGAAACAAGCTAAACGTCCATCTATAGATGAATGATTAAAGAAAATGAATGATTAAAGAACATCAGTATGATGTTCTGAACCTTCAGAACATCATACTGAATGAAATAAATCAGTCCCAGAAGGACAAAAAAATACATGATTACCCCCCCTTTTTTGCCTTTTTGTGTTTTTAGGGCCGCATCTTGGCATATGGAGGTTCACAGGCCAGAGGTCGAACTGGAGCTGTAGCCACTGGCCTATACCACAGCCACAGCAATGTGGGATCCGAGCCGCATCTGTGACCTACACCACAGCTCACTGTGCAACACTGTGCAACACTGGAGCCTTAACCCACTGAGCGAGGCCAGGGATCAAACCAGCATCCTCATGGATACTAGTTGGTTTTGTTAATCACTGAGCCACAATGGGAACTCCAATATGTGATTCCTTTTATACGATATTTCTAAAATGGTCAAATTCATAGAAGCAGAGAGAAGCAGCGTGGTTGACAGGGGCTTGGGGAAGGGAGAAGGGGAGGTTTTTGTTCAATGGGCATAAAGTTTCAGTTGTGCATGATGAGCAAGTTCTAGAAATCTGGCTGAACAACATTGTGCCTATAGTTAAAACACTGTATTGTGCACTGAAAAATTTGTTCAGAGGGCAGATCTCACACTAAGTGTTCTCACTGCAACACAAACAAACAAATAAAAAAAATCAGTGGGGCACAAGGAGGCTTTTGGAAGCGATGGATAGACAGAAATGGTTTCAAGGGGGCTTACTTATGTCCAGAATGACACATTCGTATATATTAAATATGTGTATTTTGGGGTATGTCAATTATATCAACAGAGCTGTTTAAAATACCTATTTTCAAATATCCTAATTTGGGAAAAAATACATAATTTTAAAATTCCTTAAGGTCATCAAGTAAAATAAAGTTAGATGAATTCAACCATAATCCATTTACATTCATACGGCCTCAGAAGATAAGAGAAAAACACTGTGAGCAGAATTAGAAGTCCTGATTCAAGCTTTGGCTCTGATAATATTTTTCAACACAAACTCTCTTGGTATAGATCTAATTCTTTGCCCACATCTCACCTACCGTATGGGTTAGAATTAGGTTCTGCTGCAAATCAAAGAAAACCCATAATATCACTAGCTTAGACAAGATATAAGTACATTTCTCCCTTATGTAAACTAAACTCAAAGGGAGGCAGCCCTAGGCTGACACAGTGACTGCACAGTCAGCAGGGACATGGGCTCCCACTACCTTGTGGCTCTGCCATCCTCTTCGCACCATTTTCACTCAAGGGCCCAAGATGGCTGCCAAGTACTAACCATTAGGGTCACATTCCTGTTAGCAGGAACGACAAAGTGGCAAAGAAGGGCCCTTCCTTTAAGGGCATTTCTCCAAAGTTGCACAGGACAAGAAGACTCATGCTCTGTTGCCCAGAAACTAGCCACATGGGTACATCTTGCTGCAAGGGGAGCTGAAATTTTATTTTGGGTGAAGACATATCAAGCCTAAATCAGGGATTTCTTTATTAAAATAAGAAGGAAGAAAGAGTTACCAGGGGCATCTAGCAGTTTCTGCCTAAGTTGGGCTAGATTTAATGAGGATAAACATTTCACAGGAGCTAAAGCTCATTCTGGATGCCTATGGAAGCTTGGGGTGAGGGTGGGCACAGGAAATGAAAAAACACAAATTATTATGAAACAGAAAAAAAAATGCCTAATTTTTACCATGCAGCACATTACCTTGTCTTGCCAGTTAAATACCTTTAAGAACTGAATCAAAAGCTCTGAGGACTAGATGGTAGAAAACAAATGCATATGTACAAGCTACCTTTGTTTACGTCTGTTTACATGTTACTAGACAACTGGATAAATGAGTCATTTGGCACCATGAAAACAGTTCTTTTAATTGAATATTAAGTGGAAAAAACAGAATTATCACTGAAAGTCACATCATGGTGCAGAAAATACAGGTGCTACAGCTTGATGCATTTATATAGAGCAGATTTTGCACTGAAGAAAATCATGACAGAAAGAAAATAAAAAAGCTGATGGGGGCTTAGTTCGCAGTGGACTTCCGAATCGGCTCGTTGGCTTTGCCAATTGATCACATCAGGTAAACCAACTTACGGAGGAATGGACACTTCACTCTGTGTGCTCAGTCAAGCTTATCCCCTCCTCCACCCCCAACCTTTTCTGGCTTTTGAGAAGTCTGAGTGGACAGGCTGATTTACTGGCATGATTTCTTGAAGCAGTAGGGTGTTCTCGTACACATATCAAAGGAGAATGGTTGCTGAAGGTCAAAGGAGAAAGGCCTAGAGAGGATGCCCCTAAACTTTCCATGTTTATAGCACTTTTGCTGCCCCTCCCTCCAGTTGCTATTTACCACCTAGCAGTGGCAGCTGCTGTAAGGAGGATTCAGTTAAGAGAGAACCTGATTCTGGGTGGAGCCAGAGCTCGCTCTGTGCCTGAACTTGAATGGCTCTTTGTACAGAGAACACAGACCTACAAGGGTCTCCAGCAAAGCTTGATGCCACTTCCCAAGCTCCCTAACCTGAAGGGGGAAAGGAAAGGAGGTTCCCTGGCTGCAGGGAAGTTAGGGGTATGGTCTCTCACCACCACATGGAGGTACAGTACAGCTGACGGCAGAGAAGTGGAGATATGGGGGCAGCTTTAGGACTCCCAGAGAAACTGGATCCTGTGTTGCCTGGTCAGTTAGAGGAGGCCCTGGATTCCATCAGGTGCAAGAGTATCATGACTGTCTTAGGGAACCCTCCCTTTCTATGAGGCCCAGTGAGTGTAATCTTGCCTCTTATCAGGCCTGGCCAGCAAATGATGGGGCAGGGCTGTCTAGGCAAGAATTACTACAAATCCCCTGGTGAGGCTGTTGGATAAAGGCACCAGCTTTTTAAGTAAGTCTTATAGGCCTTAACTATTTTAAAGGGTATTCAAGTGACCAAAGCAGCTCTTGTAGAAAGTGGCTAGAACCTGAGAGGCTCACTGCGGCAGGAAGAGGCTTTCTTCAGACATCTCTTAGGAAGAAAGTACCTGCTTGCAAGCAGAAGAAAAAGTTGCACATTTAAAGGACAGGAGAATTTAGAAACAGAGAGAAAAAAAGAAGCAAGGAAAGACATTCATGGTGGAGGGATGCTTAACCACAGGGGCAGCCTCCCTGCTCACGGCAGCTTATCCAGTGGACCCTAAACTTTCAAATCCTTCCATTTAAGGAGACAGACCATGTCTGATTTACTCTCTGGCTAGGAGATAATGAAACTCAGGTGGGGCCTGTTGACTTGAATACCAACAGAACCTGAAAGTGCCACTGGATGGCGGTGGCAAACTCCAGGGCCACCCCGTGCCCCTTAGACTGTGATGACACTATTTCTCCACACAGGAAACTGCACATTCACAACTGCTGTCTCATCCATAGGATTTAATAGGCGCCCCTCATTTGCTATTGGTGGCATTCTGTATTTTTCCCTCCTTTCCAAATAATATGGGTCTCTTCAAGAAATTATAACAAAATTCTATATATGCAATATGCAGCGGTTGCTGTTAATATCATGTAAAATTCCTCATCCTTTTTTCTACAGAATAAGATGTAAACAGGAAGAGTAACAGGCTTCAGAGGATGCATAGCTGGCTGCATGAAAGCAGGGCGGTGAGAACGATGATGAGTAGGCCTCATTCCAGGTGATACCAAGGGATGGGGCTGCCCATGAGAGCATCTTCCAGTGTCATCGTCTGGCGACTTTGGGAAACTCCCCTCCCTGACTCCCCGACAGAGCCTCCTTGAAGTGCAGTAATGAAAGCATTTCTCTCGAGTTCGTCTCTTTTCTGGCTTGTGGCAGCAAAGAAGAAAGACCATATCATCTGCTGGCTGATGAAAACTTGAAGAGCTGTACACTGTCACCAGATCATTTGGAGGAAAAATGACAAATGCCCTAAAGAAAGCCCTGGGATGCTATATGTAAATCTGAGGTAAGAAGAGCCAATAAGGTCTGTGACAACATTAAGCCAGTTACTAGCAATGAAGCAATTATATGCGCCACTGAAACAATCTATAATGACAGCTATAACAAAGGCACAGGAAAGAGGGCAGGAGACCACTTGGAATAATCTGAAATATCTAGTGTCCTGAGAGGAGAGAAGTATGACCTATTCCAGAGCTTGAGGGTCAGAAAGATCTGGGATTATAAACGGAGTCTGAAGGTACTGTATCACACAACTTTCTAATTATAAGTGCCTTAGCTCTGGTGAAGGCATACCTCATAAAACAACTCCTCTGCAAGGAGTCACAAAGGGAAATACAAGCGCACTGAATAGAAACAAGAGGAAGGAGAGCAACTGGAAAACAAGAGCACGAAAACTCCAAAATGATGGCACCTAACTTGGGCCAGAATGCTGAGAAACACTGTAGACTACTTGGGGAAGAAGAAATTGCTTACCCCCACTGGGTTGTGATGATCATTGCACAGCTATAAATGTAACAAAATTCACTGCGTTTAAAAAAAAAAAAAAGAAATTGCTACCCCCATCTGTGACAGGCAGATTAGTAAGATGCATCAAGAGCTTTGAGACTCCACGGTCCCTTTGACTGGGAAGCTGTATTATTTGGATAGTATCCTAAAAATATATATATATATATATATGAATGGGAAAAGTGATTTAATGAAGAGTTAATGATGATAATAAGAACAACTAACAATTATTGGGGGCTTATCACTTCCTTAACAGAAAGAAAAGCTTGTTCTGGATGCCAATGGATGGTAATGGAGGTGGGAAATGAATAAACACTTGAAGTTCTACCTAACAGAGAGATGCATAATTTTTACAGCACAACGTGTGACCTTTCTTTGCCTCGGAAATAACTTTATAGAGTTGAATCAAAAGCCCTGAAGACTAGACAGTAGAAAACAAATGCAGATGGACAAGCTAACTTTGTTTCTATTTGCTTATATGTTACCAGACAACTGGATAAATGAGTTTCTGGCATCATGGAAATGGCTCTTTTAATTGCATATTAAAAGGAACAATCAAAATGCTCACTAAATAGCATAGCCAGGTGCAGAAAATACAGGTGCCATAGCTCTATCCATTTACAACAGAGCAGATCTCACAAGACAGAAGAAAACAAAAATGTTGACTGAGGCTCTAGTGTTTTCTGTATCTTAACTCATTTCATTTCGAGGATGTTTATCACAGTGTTGTTTATATTGACCTCTAACCCATAAGAGATGACAGGTTAAATAAATTATGATATTCCCATATAATACAAGGGCTAGGAACCCATTACAAAGGGTAATGTAGAACTATATTTTTAGGCATGAAAAACAATCTCAAGGGCATTTGAAGAGAAGATAACATGAATATACAAGAGTATATACAATATGATCTCATTTTTGTTCAAGTGTTAATAGTAACAATGTGTACAAATTGGGATTATGAGGATTTTTATGTTTTTTCCTATTTCTTTGGAGCTTTTAGATTTTTAGAATTAAACATGTATTATTACAAAGAGAGAAGCACAATTTATTTTAAATGTTGAGTATGTTTATAGAATTTTTTTGTTTTGCTTTGTTTTGCTTTTTTAGGGCTGCACCTGCGGCATATGGAAGTTCCCAGGCTAGGGGTCGAATCGGAGCTGCAGCTCCCTGCCTACACCATAGCAACTCAGGATCCAAGTCACATCTGTGACCTACACTACAGCTCATGGCAACGCAGGATCCTTAACCCACTGAGCAAGGCCAGGGATTGAACTCAAGTCCTCATCCAATACTAGTTGGGTTCGTTACAGCTGAGCTCCTGTTCATAGAAATTAAAACCAAAACCAAAACCAAAACCAAAGAACTTTCTTCCACGAAGGGAAGAAAATATTTAGCAAAGGTTTGTGTGCAACATAAAAAGTGTCTCCAAAGTGGAGCTAATCTGAGAAATATTCATCTCAAATACAGACTTGAAATTCAGAAAGGATAATTCCTGTCAGCAGAGAGCAAAGATGCTTAAGAAAGAAAAGGATACCTCTATAGGCTGCCACCTGAGCCATTTTAAGCCATATTTGACCCCTGTGCACTTGTGAGCACAGACACAGAGGGTCGAAGGCCCCTCTCTTCTGCCTCCTTCTGTAGCCCCTTGTTTAAGAGCTTAATCTTTGTCCCTGACGTCCCTGAGCCCACTGCTGGGGCCCCCAGCCTCCAGCCTAGGTCTTCATGTGGCAGACTGCTTATTCTGCTCTCAAAGACAGCCCTGACCAAACACAGAAGACCCTTCAGCAACTCAAATACCACTGCAGTGAAGTGTGTGTGCAGGCAGCTGCATTTATTGGGCATAAGGAGACACCCCCTCCTATCACCTCCAAACAAATGCAAAGACAAAACCACTCTATTGGTACTTTTTCCCAGTGGGTTTCTAATCCTTCTGAACTGATGGTTAGACCATTTGGCGATCTATTTTGTTAGGTTTAACAGTATTTGAGAAACTGTGTGTTTTACATTATACTGATAAGTTTAACCAATATATTAAGATATTATATAGTACAGCATCTAGAAAGAAACATTTTCCCAAATGACCAAAAAAAGGGGGTACTGAATGTGCATGTTCTTCTTTATACGATTTTAAAAAGACAGATTCCATGGCTTGAAGGCTTCGAAATCTTTACAAGAAAAATACTATTAAACACAGGGGTAATGTGGAGTTCCTGCTGTGGCACAGTGGGTTAAGAATTCAACTGTAGCTGCTTAGGTAACTGAGGAGGTAAGGGTTTGGTTCCTGGCCTGATGCATTGCCGCAGTTGTGGCAAAGTTTGCAGCTTGGATTGAATCCCTGGCTGTGGCTGCAGCCATAAAAAACAAAACAAAACACAAAATACCCCACAAAGGTGCTCTATTCCTTATGTGAAGGATCCAAAGGGGAAGAAAAATTGGTGCAAGTGCATAATATATATCAAACCATATAAAAATAACCTAACTTGTGTGCAAATCACGCAATCAATTTTTACATAAATTTGATCAACCTGTCATTCCTCATGTTATCAAAGAGGAAGCTGAGGCAGAGAGAGGCAAAGTGTCCCGATCAGTTCAGAAACTTGCTTTTCTATAATGTAGAGACTGTCCCCAATAAAACCAAACCCAAAAACTCAAGACAACATAACTGCTGAAATATCACTTTAACGCTTGAGCTGCCTAGTGCATAGGAGGGTCAGAAGCTACTTCTGGCTTTGGAGGTATGGGATACAGAGGAAAGTTCTAATAATCCCTGTGCACTGGTTTTCTGGGATTAGCATTCTATTGCTCAACATGATCGGGGCAAACGCGTTGCCAGTGGTCTTTTGGCCTATGAGCGGCAGTACGGTATTTTGTACCCAACCAGGAGAAAGTGAGAAAGGAATTTGCTAGGACTCAATCCAGTGACTGCCACTCAGCTTGGGAGAGTGAATACCATCCTGGTGTCAGGGCTGCCATCATCACATTATATGCCTAGATTTTTGTTTATTTATTCTCTGACATACTAGTGACTGCAACTCATACCATCATTCTGTTCCCGGGCCTCCATAACCTTGACCATTACTCCCATTGTGCAAAACAGAGCACAGGCGGGAGGTGACGCGGCTCGGGTGGGTAGATGTGAAGGAGACAAGGACGGCAGACCCTCTGAGTGCCGCACGACCATCATGAAGTAACTGACCTGTATGGAACTGCTACCATGGTTCACAAATTTATTGTCAGGTTCCAGCCTCTAGCTGTTCTCTGATTGTTCTAAATACTTGACAAACTGAAGCCTTTTCACTTTCCGTTGAAATTGCCTCATCTCCCTGTCACAGCGCCATGGGGGACTCCATTACTTTTCTGACTTCTTTCCCCTCCTGACAAGTCATTTAGCTGGCTTCTTGTTGTGAAGGCTGTCCATGTCAAATTAGCCAGGGCCCCTATTGTCCTTATTACCACTCGAAAAGCCATCATGAGTAATGCTACGGGGTCCCTCAGTTGTCATCATTTGTCAGAAAGAAAGGGAGTGTGGTTACATATAGCTGACAGGTAATTTCAGTGTCTACAATTACCCCAATTAGTCTTGTCATAAACAATTCGATAAATGCACACCAATACAAACAGATAAACACGCCAAGGTCTCTCACTATTAATACTGGGTAATGGGTAAATCAGTGATATAATGCTCTATTTTATTTATTTATTTAAAAAAAAAAAAAACTATCCTCAGCTGTGAGCTGGCGCTTGCTACCTGGTCAGCACAAATTGTACCATCTACTTTCATTAGCTCATCGCCACAAGAAAATTTGAAAGGCTGTGACAAAATTCATTTAGAGAGAGAGGGAAAGAGCAGATTGTTATAACACCTGCTTTAGGCAAGGATACAACAAAGGTTTTCTTTTTGTCAGTTCTGGGCAACTATGGGCTTCAAAGTTGACTATTTTGTGTTAAAACTGCAACATATGAAATATGATAGGAATGGGGAAGAGAAAAATTATATTCACACTGAAATTAGGAACACGGTTTGAAAGAGGAGAAAAAAAAGCCTGCTGTCAATGTACTATTCAGCAATGATCTATGAAAAAAGACTGTGGGCTGATAGTTTTGCATAGAAGATGATTTTGGTTTTCTCTAGCTAATGTTTTCCATTTTTTAAAACTGCACTTTAAAATATACATATATATATATGTAAAGCTTGCCATGTTCAGTGTCAAAGTTATTTATCTGCTCCAGCATTCACGTGGATTTGTTTAATGAAGGCATCAATGGTGTTCCTTGCTGGATGTGGCGGAGAGGTGATTAAGGCTCAGTGAGGGTGGAGCACCGGCTTTCTCGCTCACAACTCTCTCCACACCAGGGAACCGACCTGTTTTAACACAACACCCTCTAGGAGGACCCCGAATGCAACCCTGAGTGGAGCGTCGTCGGGAAGTTCACTCTTGTGATCCACATAAATAGGTGCTTAAGACGCAACATCTGTAGCATCGTCCACTGCGCCCTGTTTGCTGACCGCAATCTTAAGTGATGGCTGAAAAACCCAACACAAGGAGATTGTTGTAGGAAATTGCTCTTGGCAACTATTTGTTCAAGCTCAAGATTTTTTTTTTTTTTTTTAAACTAACACTAAGAACCCACCAGAAAATAGGACAGGTCTCCCTAATGAGTAATCTATTTTAGCACAGTCTTGTCTAGGCATGACAGTTTACTGAGAGGCTTGAAAAACTCGTAATTACCAGTGTTACAGGGCAATTAATGTATATTACACTGCACTACTCATGGCAGCAACTGTCATTTTCTCAATAAAAATGAGTACTCTTCAGCTAAAGGTGACATTAATTGGGACTTTAATGACTATGCAGAGGAGCTGAAGCCAAATATGAACAAAACAGCGATTCAATGAGCGACTTCAGAAACGAGAAAATTGTACTAAAATGAGATTAATTGCTGTTTAGAAAAAGGAAAGAACCTAAAAAGCTATTAAATTGCAGGGTTTGGGTGCCCGGGTGATGGTTGTGATGTTAATCTTGCATTCTCACAGCAGGCAAATATTCACTAAATTCAGAGCCTTTTGACAGCAGGAAAAATCATGTATGCTTAACTTCAATCCATCAAAAATATATTTCAGCTTTTATCAGTGTTCTAAATACTTCTGCAATTTCAAAAATTACTGCTCCATTCCTTGGCTGTCATCATGCAAATGTGAACACTGTCAATATTGCTATGAAAAATTTCCCAGCTTCAAAAGGCCTACTTCAGTGATAAAGAAAGAAAAACGTGAAGATTAGAATTGCAAAACACACACTACTAATATAACAGAAATCAAACAATAAGAATTTAATGTTTAAGTTGTGGAAACTGCTAAAATAGAAAATGATGGGGTGGGTTTTTTTTTTTTTGGTAGATAAATCAAAGAAAAATAATTCTAAAATTCTTTTAAGGCTTGTAGCTTTATGCTTAATTAATCATCACCAATAATTAGGACAGAATTTTGCATCTTGACTTCAGGTGCTGTAATTGTTAATACTGCTCTCTCATTTCCAAAAGCCTTTATCCTTGCTTCCAGTTTCCTTAAAACAATTATATAATTGCTTTTCTTGATGGCCTTTTCAAATATCATGATGACTGTATATACAAAACACAGCACTTAAACTTTGACATGTAAAAAGGATAAAAAGATTTGAAAACTATGAAGTTAGATACTCTGTAACTTCATTTTTTTTTTTAAGAGACTAGCAATTTAATATTATTGTTAAAGAGGGAGTTTTCCAAAAAGTTGCATTTGGACAGAAACCTAGCATTCGAAAAGGTTGCCCCCATAAAAAGATTACTGACTTTAGAGTACCATGCACTTTCCTACTGCATAAGCACTTCTGTTTGTTCTGCATTTTAATATTTAAAGAGCCTTCTCATCTACAGTTTAGGTCAGGGCTCAAGACACATTAACACACATATAATTCTGGCCATACTCAAGAACCACATCCACTAAATGACAGGGGGAGGTGAAATAGTGTACTTTCCATCTTCAAATCAATGATAAGCCCTGTCTCTTCTAAAAATCCAGAAATACAAATCACCTGACCTCCATTATGAAGACTGGTTATTGGCCACTCATCTGCCAGAACATACTTACAGGCCCATTGCAGGGTGTGGAGAGGGGAGCGGGGTGCGTTGGGAGGTGGGTGGGAATAGACACAAGCATATTCCTGTGTCTGCTCAATGAGGGGATGGTCTGCTAAGTTTTATCTTCCAGCTGTTTCATTCACTAAATATACTCTTTCTGGAGTTTTTAATCTGAGCTTGAGAGTAATCATCTTTGTGAAACAAGTTGCTTCCCTGGTACTACCTGCTCCTCCTCTTCCTCCAATTTTCCCTTTTCTTGTATCTAGACTTTAATGTTAACGGCGCAATTCTTCCTCAAGAGTTGAACAAATGTCCTTTTTAGTCCTTTTTTGGGGGGTAAAAAGGAGCCTTTGTAATTCATTGTGCCATTTCAAAAACTAAGCTTCTCTCATACCTCAAAAACAGCTTTATTTTAAGGACAAAAAAATTCACCAAGCTCCCCCTAAAAGTCTTTTCAGGCAGAGTTCTTAGAGAAGACAGGTGCCTTTGGCTAAATTATCTCTACTGACAAACCATTCACATAAATTTGCTTTTTTTTATAAAAAAACTACATGTCAATAGTTTGATTCCATTTTGTCTATGCAAATACCATTGATAAAAATTTCAATGGAAGTTTTCAGGGAGTGGAAGAGTTCCAAACTAGGTATTGAAATGGGACTCAGGAATAGGATACTAATTCACCAAACTTGCCAAGAATGATCTAACCCAGTAGCCATACAAAGGCAACTGCAAACCATCTACATGATCCCAGATAATCCCTTATACTGTATCTCTTGGATCTCATCTCCATTCTGCAGTTTACTGCATGAGGCTCCATTTGGGGCTCCAGGTTTCCCATTTGCAAAAAATGGGAGCAACTTTGTCATGCTAAATTTGCTGCATGAGAACTAAGCTCTGAGCACTTGGCAGACATACCAGCTCCAGGAATGTTAACGATTGGAATAAACATTTAAGAAGAGAACTCCTTAAATGAATTTATTTGATACTGTTGTTCAATTGCTAAAATCCTTTACGCCTCACAGTGCCCAGGGCGGTGCTGTGAGAAAAGGTGATCACCATGAACTATGAAAGGCTTGTATAAAAAGGCAGGAAGTACTGTTCTCAGCTGAGGCTGAAATTCCATTTTTAACCTCATTATTATTTTGCACCAATATCATAGGTCTCTCTTCCAAAATACTACTCAGTGGGTTACTCGTCTTATTTGGGCCCCTCGTAAGACTGAAATGTACCACAATGCCCCATCAATCTCACAACCGACAGACCATGTTTAAGCTGGGAATAGCGACAAGTTACAGTGAATAGCTACAATTTTTTTTTTTTTTTAATTCCAGGAGATTAGGAAGATGCATTTTTAGATACATACCCTCGGAACACTATAAACTCAGCGAGAAGCCAAACTGGAATATCTCAAGTTTGGAAGATGAACAATATTTTGATGTGCCAAGGCTAATACATTATATGTTTCGAGTCTTACTATTAAGACCTGTAGCAACTGTTTTAAGAGATGAGTAGAAATGAAACAAATGGTAAATGTTTATTCAGTCATACAGTTCTGAAAGAAAACAACTGTTAATTTGCATTAGCTTGGGATCACTTAGCAGACTGCTTTTGAAGAGCTATCACCTCTTGGCAGCCCGTAAAAGAAGAAGCTTTCATTTGCTCCCCTTCTACCTGCTTCAGCTATATGACATTTAATTTAAATTTACTGTCTATTCACCACCAATATTCAACCAATCAAAAATCACTTCAACCTAGGGACTGTTCTCTATTGGTTAGTTTGTGGTAGAGAAAGTCAGCAGGCTAAACACTTGGTGGGGGTGGTGAGAGGACAGGGGTCAATGCAGAGAGATGTAGCCCCATGGATCCCATCTTCCAATACAGAAAATTCTAGAATGATAAGCTTGAGGTACCTTCTAAATCATCAATTAAATTATATTAATATCACTTTAGTGCAATCAGGATAGTTATTCTGCATAAATAAAGTTTAATGTCTTATATATGTGGGTTACAATATAAGCCAGCTAAACGTGGGTAGATCACTGTGGAGAGTAATAGCCTCTGATTTCCCTGTTAACTTTCTCCCCTCAAATGAGATGGGAAAGTAAGAGAAAAGGGTATTTAGTTGGACCTTGCAGTCCCAAAGAGAGTCTGTACAGCCTTTTGTCCTCCAGCAATTCCAGCACGTTCAACATAAAGATGGAGATTCTAGGGCATCCCCTCACTCCATCTTCTCAGGATTTTATGAGACTTTAGAAAAGCTGACTTGAGCAGGAAGTCAGTTATGGGGAGCTTTCCTGGAAGGCAAAACCAAGTAACCCTGGCTAAAAGAGAAAAAGGAAAATCTTGAGTAAAGAGGATGAGGGGATAACAACAACAAAAACAAAAAAGGCTCATATTAAGGTAAATGAGTAACATTTTGGTGTCTGAAGTGAGAAGGGGGGACCAAGAAAGTCCTCACAGCTGCATACCAATGACAGTGGGGGGTGACACGGGGGCTGTTAGCAGGGGGGCGGGCAGGAACCAAAGGAAGAGAGAACCGGATGGCGGCTTCCTCCTGAGGGCTTGCCCAGTGTTAGGGCATCTCCCAAAGGGATGAGGAATAGGAACCGTTCATATTCAACTTCAGAATCTGGCTCTCCAGGAAGTCAGGAGTGCTCTCTCCAGAGGGCACTGAATGAGAAGAAGGCCCAGGGACAGAAACTTCTTAAGTGTCACCCAGTTACCCGACCCAGATGACTGGTGACTCACTGGATGGCAGCAGCTTCCAACAGCAATTTCAGCCAAAATGTGGTGGCAAAGAGCCACTAAAACAGTGCTTTCCAGTAGACACACGCGTCTCCTTTCAAAGCACGACTTCCATTGGAGCTTAGATTCAGAGCTCTGGGAGCTAAGTTTATTTTTCCTCCAGATTTCCACTCTGAGCCTCAATTCTTCCTACTGCTTGATTCTGTTTCTATTCTATTTCTAGGCGCAGGACACTTGTTTCACAGCCTGCTCAGCAACGCCTGAAAGGTCATACAAGACAAGAGGGCTAAGACGGAAAGCTTTTTCTCCTAGGCTCTTCAGGAATACTTCCTTTCTCATCCAGGGCTCCAACTTAGGATATGAAGTTTCACTGTGACTCTTGGTGAGAAGAAACCATTCTTTTTTGCTCACAATTTTGTACACACATACAATCTCTACTCACACTCAAACTGCT
The DNA here is from genome assembly GCF_016906955.1 of Phacochoerus africanus. Classification (NCBI taxonomy): domain Eukaryota; kingdom Metazoa; phylum Chordata; class Mammalia; order Artiodactyla; family Suidae; genus Phacochoerus; species Phacochoerus africanus. The sequence continues at coordinate 136,269,569 of NC_062545.1, forward strand.
ACGTGCACTTGGAATAAAGAGGGCTGGCAATCAGACTAGCTTTAGAACCTTCCACCTCTGGGACTGTTAAAAAAAGGACATCTTTCTCAGGAATACAAAGCATTCCTTGATGCACTGTTGGACTGAATCTCATCTCAAGCACCTGTCGACCTGTTTCTTAAATTTATTAATGCTGTGCATATGCTTTTATCAATAAAAATAGAAGGAATGAAGTTCTTAGTAAAAGGAAATGTAAAGGACACTTGGCTAAGTAGTCAAAATATTCATTTTGTGGCTATTGATCTAAGGTTTGAAATAGTACATAAATCAATCAGAATGGGCTTCCCTCATCCAGTACCATTACATGAATTTCAGAGGTATATTTATTTATTTTAATGTCATGGAACAGTTACATAACACATGAAAATGGAAGGATTTGGTATTTTATATTAGCAAAAAGTCAAATGCTTTTTCTTCTTCTATAATAGTTTTTTTTTTTTTTTAAAGCGCCACATTTGCGGCATATGGCTAGGGGTTGAATCGGAGCCATAGCTGCCAGACTACATCACAGCCATAGCAACTCAGGATCTCAGCCCTGTGTGACCTACACCACAGTTCACGGCAACGCCTGATCCTTAAGCCACTAAGCAAGACCAGGGATCTAACCCACATCCTCATGGACCCTAGTCAGGTTCGTTAACCACTGAGCCACGATAGGAACTCCTATGATTTTTTTTTTTTTTTTTTTAATCTCTTGAGTTGTCCTCTCAACCAGACCCATAGCTCCAAATACCGGGTTGGCAGCTTTTCCTAATTAGTCCAGTAGGTGCTGGTCTGGCTTTTTCACCAGCTGTATTATCAGGCTGGGCCTTTTCTACAGTATCACTGTCAGGCTTTAAAAATTTTGGAGTTGGCAATTCAGGAGGTTAAAATGGGAAGATGTGTTTGCACTGGCTAAACAGCTAACATACTTAAAATGGTCCTTATTTGGAATGAGGACGCTGGATGATAATCTGCCTCCCTCTCCTACAGACTGAGTCCCAGCCAGAGCCTTGGTACCCCTGATGTCCCCTATGCATCCATCTGCTGCAGCACCACCCACCCACCAGCCCCCAGCCTAGACTGGGAGCTCCTTGAGAGAAAAACATCCTTGGGTGCCTAGTACACGGTAAACCTAAGTAACAGTTCTGCTGAATACTAAACAAAGCAATCCTAGCTCTGACACTAATGGATTAATCTTGGACAAGTCACTTTATCTCTCTGAGCCTTTACTTTCCTATCCATTAAAATGTTTTCAGTTTCCTAGAGGAATGGTTAGGCTCAAACAAACTAATGAATGTGGAAGTGCTGTATAAATGCAAAAGATTCCTACAGCTGCTGTTAATAATTACCATTTGCATTTATACAATAAAACTGAACTGTTCAATGGGAGGACCAAGGGCAGGTCCTAAAGGTCTCAGCTGGTAAAAATCTAGTTTTCCTTGAATTGTCAAATGTGAGGTCACACCCACACAGTTTTTGTTTTGTTTTTTGCCCCCATTTCCAGCGCCTGCCTCTCCCTCCTAATGCCAGCTCCAAATCAACACACAGATCTTTTCTAGGCTCTGGATCCTGCTCCAGAAGAGAACACAAGCTGAGATGACTGCATTTGGGAATTTTTATGTATGCACTTTCCTTATGGCAACGCAGCACTTCCGCGGAAGACACCCTGACTCTGCTAAAAGTCTGGATTCTGCTTAGGTGACCAAAAGGGCTGGTGGGACTTTTCAGTGGCACAGCCCCCCATCTCCAGCACCAGTGCTCCTTACTTCCCAGAGCCCCTGGTCCTTCACATCATCTGTCCTCCCTCTGCTCAACTGCCCAGTGAAGGGAACAGAAGTAGAAGAAAATTAGAATGAATAAAGAATACTTGGAGATATATATATATATGTATATATATATATATATATATATATAGGAGATATATATAAATACACATACACATACCACTTCTCCAGGGTTGTTTGGGAGCTTTGAAGCTGTATCTAACAAAACACTCTGACCTACCTTTAAAAAACAAACACACCCAAACAAGCCAAGTGCTGATCAGGTTCTAGGCCTGATGTCAAAGCTTCCTTACTCCTTATGCTCAAACACTAGCAGGAGAACTAGCTGAGTTCAGACTGAATGGTGCCAGAGTCTTCATAAGATAGTATTTATCTAGTGTAGAATGAATAATTTCCATGGACAGCTGAATTAGTTGAGAATCCATACAAGTAACTGAAACTTGAGAAACCCTGGTGGTGAGCTTAAGTGGTCCACAAGCCACAGGACCCTCATGTCCTAGGAGAAGGAAGCTCTGCAGGTGAATCTAGTGCAGGGGATTATTTTTAAGTCAGGAGAGCAACACCAACACATTGTTTGCTTTTTGTCATCTGGTTTGTCTTAATCACAAACTAAAAATTCATTTATAATGCTGTATACAAATGCCCTGTTGAGATCAGGATCGTAAGCTGCTTGCTTGAAATCGAATACACGAAAATGAAGAACAGAAATCCAAGTTAATGGTCAAAGACAACCAATAACAAAACCACTAAATTCCAGTTGTCAAACATCATTTAATATGTATATATCTGTTTTTCTGTTTTTTTTTTTGTTAAACCTGTAATTATTAAAACTAAAGCGATATGAGTGACTGTTTATGACTTCCTATTGAAAAGCCCAAATTACAGAACATTCGTTTCAGGTTGAAGAAAATCATGTGGCCAGCCCTGCGCGATGACCTAATGACTTTATATCCTCTTGTCAAACCTCAGCAGTTTTATTTGCAGTGATACATGCCGGAGAAGGTTGGAGGTTAAAGTTGATAGGAGGGGCAACAGGAAAATCAACCAACTCCTTTCAGGAGATTACAACCTTTAACGTATTTGGGTCTGTCGGCAGTTTCTGCAAACTTTACAAGTCTGTGGTTGGTAGTGTTTTTAAAAAACGGATCCTCAAATCAGAGGTCAGATGAACCCAGTAAATGTCCTTTCACTTTGAAATAATCCCCAAGTGGTTAATGTACCCCAGTTTATTGCTGTGGAATTTTTTTTCCTGTACTTTAAAAAAAAAAAAGTGCTTATTTTTCAAGTATCTGAGACTTTGAAAAAGTGAAATTACTAAACCCCAATTCACTCGCAATGTGCCTCCAGAAATAGGGGAACAGCTGTTTGAAGAAAAGTAAAAAAAGAAAAGAAAGCAGAAAAAAAAAAAAAGTCCCCTACTGGGGACAAACTTTGGGCTCTTGGGCAAAGGAACATTTTATTAGTGCCTTGGTGCTGTCCTCCATGAAGTGTTTAGAGTCTTAGCAGCCTCACTCCGAACAGAGGGGGTAACTAACTACAGCACTGGCATCATAGCAGAGGACTGTAACACAGTCATAAACCAAGACCCAGCAAGGACGGCAAAAACATCTCACTGCAGGATTTCCTTAAGGGCAGTCTCAGTACTCAGTACTTCTAGTTACCTTTTATTAAATATGACTTTTGTGCCAGGTACTACATATACTCAAGCTCACTAAATCCTCGTAAGAATCCAGTTTGCGCTCATTTTACAGAGGTGTAAAAAAATAGAGAAATCAAGTGATCTGCCCAGTGACAGTAAGTAGCCAGCTGGGAATCAAACTTAGACCTTCCCTCCCCCAGTTCATGTGTCCTTTCTACTCATCTATACTGCTTCTTGGAGTGTAACCAACGATGTAAATAATTTCTACCCTATCCCCCTTTGTGTTTAAAATTTTTATCATCACTAGTTGATTTTAATGCACAGCATAGTACTACACAGCAACAAGGGAACAAGACTCAGCATGAAACATCCTCAGGTCCTGTACTGGGTCAGCATGTGGTTGGAGCTGGTGTTTAATAAAATTGCTGGCTGTTACTAACTGTTAAGAAAAATGTTTTATGGAGTTCTCCTGTGGCGTGGTGGGTTAAAGCTCCAGCATTGTCACTGCAGTGGCTCAGGTTACTGCGTGACATGGATTTTATCCCTGGCCCAGGAACTTCCATGTGCTGTGGGTGTGGCCAAAAAAAAAAATAATAATAAAATAAAACGCATCTGTATGAAGGTGCCTTAAAAAAAAAAAGAAAAAGAAAAATGTTTTAGGACTTAAATATGCCAAGGTGATTGATAGCAGGTTATATAATACTAAACACTTGTGAAATTAAAACAATTCCTACCATAAATATTAATTCCATTCCTTCTTGTTTTCATTTTTTGTTTTTCTTATTTAAAAATTTTTTTTAGCCATTCCTGTGGCTTGCCGAAGTTCCCAGGCCAGGGATTGAATTTGTGCCACAGCAGCGGATCTGAGCTGCTGCAGTACAATGCCAGATCCCTGCTGTGCCACAAGGGACCTCCCATTCCTTTTTGTTTTTAAATTTGATAAACTCACAGATTACAAAATTTGATGCTGGGTGATTTAATCTCCTTGGGCCTCAGTTTCCTCACTTGTAAAATGGGGTTATATCCACAGGAGGGGTTGGCTAACTATAAGAAGTCTGAGTGTGTAATTTTTTTATATCCTTGTCCCCCCCCCCACTTAATTCTAGTGATTGTGCTCAAAGTTTTTTAAGGAAATAAGAGATACCTACCTTTATAAATGATAATAAGAGGAAAAACACACCTTTGAGAAAATTTCACTTATAAAAAAAGGGTGTGAGTGGATGAAAACCCTGGGCTAACTGAAGCCAGGCAATGCTGCCTCTTTTTTTTGTGAACCCTTGTAACTGCACATAAATGCCTTAAAAATAAACTGATTTAGGAATGACCTCTTTTTCTCACCCAGAAGTGTTTGTCACTAGTGTTATGGAAAGCATCAGCTTTTACTTAGAGAGAGAATATAACAAACATTTTCTAAATATCACCACTCCTTGTTTGAGGTGAGGAAACATACGATGGTTGAAACATTTAAAAAAAAATGCAAAAATGCACTAACTACTAAGAAACTGCCAACATCTGAAAATGTTTTTGTTATTTAAAAATACATTCCATAAAGATTTCTGGTAGAAGATGTTCCCAATTTTAGCAGTAACTTGTTTTCCTTTACTCCCAAAGTGTCTAAGTGTGTGTCTACACATCATACAGATAGCAGATCATTTTGCTTGTGTTTGTTTGTTTCCATTGGATACAGGTGAAGCATTAAGGAAAGGACACAGGACACCAGAAATCAGAAGCCCTTGGTTGAATTTCCATTGCAAATAAATTGGACACTGAAAAGGGCAAATGGTTTAAACACTACTCAGTATTCTAAGTTGAACTTCTGCCATTATGAATACCCTACTTTCCAACTCAGATTTGACAGAGAAAAACAGGACAACACATGTCCTTAATATCCAAATGTATTTCCTTTTTTCCATCTCCCCTAAACTGCTTTCATTCCTTTTCCAGTTCACACTTGAACTTTAGCAATAACCTCCCATTTGGCTCCCCTTCCCCAGTTTTTCCCATATTTCCACACCCAAACTAAAACAGAAACAAACAAAATCTCCCACAAACCAAACATCTCTAACTGGTCTTCCACACTGTGGCTTGACAATATTTTTAAATATCAAATGTAATTGTGTCAGCAACTTGCTTAAAAACAACAACAACAAAAACTATCTGTACTGCCTCAGAGACAATGTTTGAAGTCTGTGGCATCATACAAGGCTTTTCTTAATCTGCTTTCTGTTCCCTATGCTCTAACCATATTAAAAGCTGTTAGCACCTTCTGCTCTTTCAAGCTTCTATGCCTCTGCACATGCTGTTCCTTCTGCTCAAAACACCCTTCCCCATTCATCTGGCCCTCCACTCTAAGCTGGGTCCTATAGGAATTAACCCCTTGAATCTGTACTGTATACTGCAGGCACATCTGAATCACAGTTATTTTATGCTGTAATTATTGGTTTAATGGCCATAACTGCTGGTTTACTGGTCTGTATCCCCCATGAGTCTCAGCTGATTGAGAGCAGAAATTGTATCAGGGGAAATCTCTGTATTCACAGGCCTATCAGAGTGCTGGGTTTATGGCTGGTCCTTAGTAAATTCTGCTCAGTAATTATCCTTGCGGTAGAATAAAATGAATGAAAGGCTAAAGGTGTGTCTTAGTAGGAACTTGACTGTGTGGTAGGAAAATTTCATGCCTCCTATTTTAATTTCCTAATACTTAGGTGTACTTCAAAATACATGATCTGAATCTTTCAGCACATTTTTAATATGTGAAGACCATATCTCTAGTCCTCTGTCCAGTGGAGTGGTTTGGGATAGGTGGGGGTGGGGATGGTAGAGAAAACTTCAGAAAATGATATTAACTATTTTAGGGAAAGTTCTACTATAAAACAGTGACAAAAATTAATACCCAATTCCATTGTAACTTTTCTAAATCTCTATTTTGGAAATTAAATTCACCTAAAAATGGTACTTTTTATTTAGAGAAAGCAAATGACATACGCATACACACATGGAACAAGCTTTAGTGGTTAAAATAAAAGTGAGCATGAGAATACCAGGGGTTCATTTATTCCAAATGCTCAAGATGCACATTCAGAAAAGAAAATCATGGACTTGGAGAAAAGACCTGTGGCTGCCTGATGGGAGGGGGAGGGAGTGGGAGGGATCGGGAGCTTGGGTTTATCAGACACAACTTAGAATAGATTTACAAGAAGATCCTGCTGAACAGCATTGAGAACTTTGTCTAGATACTCATGTTGCAACAGAACAAAGGGTGGGGAAAAAATGTAATTGTAATGTATACATGTAAGGATAACTTGATCCCCTTTCTGTACAGTGGGAAAAAAAAAAAAGATGCACATTAAAATTAACTCAAAGATCCATTTAAGAACTCAAATGCCCAAATATGGCACAATTATGAACAGGATGTTTTTAATGCTTAAATATTTAAAATAATATTTTAAATGAATAAATTGATATGAATAAATACTGCACTTAATACATATCGACTAACAGATATGATAGTATACATACAATTTTTTGATAGATACTTATAATTTGTATCAATAATAGAATAATAATGTAAATGAGAAAGCAAACTAGGTAACAGTGGTTTTGAAAGTTCTATAGACTCACTGGAGTTTATAGAGTTCTCTCTGGTGGACCATGCCTATTTTTAGAGAGTAATGGTTGGTTGACATACAATGAGCTCAGAATTGGATTATTCAGGCTGTAATACATACCGAAGTTGAGCAAATTGTATACAACAAGTCAATTCAGACCAGCATCTATTTTTATAAGTTTAGTGCTTATCACAGAGCCGGCGCTTAATGGAAAATAATGACAAATTTACTTATAGGGCCCAAGCCCTATGCTGGTAACAAATGAAGTATTTACTTCGTGCAAATACTTTAGTGGTGAAAACACTTTTACAAATGCTGGGGAAATTGAACATTTTTTTCCCTTTAGTTTTCTTATAATGTCTAAGAACCCTCTGACGTTTAAACTGCATGGATGTGCTGAATGGGTTGTCATTAAGGCCCATTTATCACAGTCTGGTCATACATATACTCTGAGGTACAGAAACAATAAGAACATAACCACTTATCCACCCTTCCTGCTTACAGAGGGTGTAAGCAGCCCTAGTGCTGATGTGTACAAAAGCCCTGGGAAATGACACTATAGCTGCTCTGAGGAAGAAGGAAGCTAGACTTCGTAACATTCATATTGACAGTGATCTACCAGGAAAGCTTCACACCATGGAGATATCCCACTGCCAAAACATTCAATGCTTCAATTTCACATGGTCCAGAGAGCCATGCATGAAATGGCAGTATACCTGAAGGCCATTTTCAAAGTTACAGTCTGATCTTGAAGCCCAGAGGGATCCAGTTCAATTCAGACATTCACTGAAATGTATTTTACCACAACTGGCCAAGAGACCTTCCCTGAACATGCGACCAGGATCTGAAAAGAACACATTGACTCATGTACTCATTCATTTTTTGTCTTTCCCATCATAATACGAGCTCCATATGGATGGAGCCCTCATGTGTCTGGCTTGTTGCTGCATTCCTGGTGCCCAGGATGGGGAACACAGTTGGTGCTCAATGTGTGTCTGAAATGAGAGAACAGGTTGCACTTGCTCTTAAGGAGCACACATGAGACAGGACAAGGAGGGAGGGATTCGTACTTAGGCAGATCATCAGGGGCCACAATGAGTGAAGAGCCTTAGATCCCAAGATGCACTTAGGGAGAGAAATCCAGACATGATAATGCTCACGGTGAGAATGCTAAAATGGCATTTGCTCCCAGAACAAAAACAGAAGAAACCAAACCGTGGGCATGGACCATGAGGCTGGGATAGGTACTCAGCAGCTGCTGCCTCCACAGAAGCAGGTTTAAATCTGAAAAGCCCGCAGAGAAAGTGGCCTGTTGTGTGGGATCACTGCAGAATTAATTTTTACAAATAGCAGATTAGACTGACATTTATGACTTTAATTTTTCCCATTAAATAGAAGGGTAGGCAAAAAGTTTCCAAGGTTCTGACTGTCAATCATCTGGTGATGGATTTCATGAAGGCAAAGATTCAGGGAAACAGAACACCAAAATTTGCAGACTAAAAAAAAAAAAAAAATCAAAATGGGAAATATTTCTTTAGGATGAAAAATAAAATATTTAAGGCTATGGGTTTATGTACTGTCTCGTGGTTTCTCTTAGGCCTGGGGAGACTGAGGGTATGCAGAATGCTCCCCCCATAACCAGGCCTCAAGTGTCAGAGGTGACAGGGATCCTGACAGTAGTGTCTACTGATGGAGAGGCAGAAATGCCGGATGTCCTGGCAGTTGCATTTGATTAGTTTAAAACATAAAAACTGCACAGTTGGAACTTATTTAATACCAAGAAGGAGCTTTGCAGAAGACAATATCTTCAGGTGTTTAGTCCAGGTAGCAGGTTGCGAATGGGCTAAGCACCCTCCCCTATAATCTTACTAAGATAGTACCTGAATTCGCATGTTTTAATTTGCTTCAGATTTATCATCTAACTCCATCCTAGGCCTAGCCATTATTGTTTAACAAGTATTATTAACAATAATCACTACCATACAGTTAATACTATATACCAGGCATGGTTCTAGATACTTAAACCACATGAACTCATGTGATTCTCACAGCATCCCTATAGAGTAGGTTCTATTATTATCCCCATTTTCGAGAGGAGGAAACTGAGGCTCAGAGAGGTTAAGAGGCTGGCCCATGGTTTCACAGCTAGTAAGTGGCAAAGCCAGGCTGCCAAGGTGTTATCTGGCTCTAGGACCAACACTCTTCTTTTTAAACACATTACTTCTTAAACACATTAGCCTCACTTCTTAAATGAACTTGCAATAGTACCCGGACTCTCAGGGTTTTTTCTTTCTGGCCTATCCTCCACATCACTCCTCAAATGATTTTTTTTTTGTCTTTTTTTGTCTTTTTGTCTGTTGTTGTTGTTGCTATTTCTTGGGCCGCTCCCGCGGCATATGGAGATTCCCAGGCTAGGGGTTGAATTGGAGCTGTAGCCACTGGCCTACGCCAGAGCCACAGCAACGCAGGATCCGAGCCACATCTGCAACCTACACCACAGCTCACGGCAATGCCGGATCGTTAACCCACTGAGCAAGGGCAGGGACCGAACCCGCAACCTCATGGTTCCTAGTCGGATTCGTTAACCACTGCGCCACGACGGGAACTCCTCAAATGATTTTTTTAATGCTATTTTTACTGATTAAAATATGTCAAGGCTCCCCAATTTCTCCCAGTTCTCTTCACGACTTGGCTCTGATTTCTCTAGTGTCAACTCTTCTATTTCCTGACACACAATTCATACTTCAGAAATACCTGAGTATTTACAATTCCCTCAGTACACCATGTGTTTTCATATTTTTGCACCTCTGCAACATATAATTTTATCTATATTTACCCAGTTACCTAGAAAATTTCTGTGCCTTTCTTCCGATCCAACTTACGGGCCTTCCTTACTCACTCTGGCTTGAATGATTGTTCTATCCTGGGAAACTGGGGCCAATATCTTTACTGCAAATTCCCTGTTTTACATCCTCCCCCCTCCCGGGTCTTTTTTAGGGCCACACCTGCAGCATATTGACGTTCCTAGGCTAGCGGTTGAATCAGAGCTGCAGCTGCCAGCTGACACCATAGCTACAGCAATTAGGATCCGAGCCACGTCTTCAACCTACACCACAGTTCATGGCAACGCCGGATCCATAACCCACTGAGCGAGGCCAGGGATTGAACCCCTGTCCTCATGGATACTAATCAGATTTGTTACCATGAAACCACGACGGGAACTCCTCCCTGCTTTACATTCTTGTTCACTGTACCAGACTGTGAGCTCCTTTGAGACTAGAGGCCATGTTTATCTTTAATGCCTCCCCAAATACATAGACACAGCATGTATTAAATGAATAAATGAATGAATATGTGAATGAGTGAATTTCAGCAATTTGCTGAAGTCCTGAAAGAAAACTAGACTGCTTTGGGGACTATTTATCCCACATAGGCAAACAAACAATAGGAAGGCACCAGAAGAAGGTCTCAACTCAAGCACATTGAGGGTCTAAGAAATCTATGAAAGTGTGAAGAAAATTGTGAACAAACAGTGCAGAAAATAAAGCTAATGTGAAATGGTTTATATAATCAATGTTGAAATCAAGATTTGCTTTATGTTTCCATTATTTCTTTGTGGCTATTAAAATCTAAAAATGATTTTTTTGTTTTCCTGTATATTAAGAAGCACTAAAACAAAATAATAAACATAAAAAATTGTTTGCATAATCTGAGAGATCTTAAGAACATTTATGCATTATACATGGCTTAATGTTAACAGTAGATTTCTTAGACCCTCAATGTGCTTGAGTTGAGACTTTCTTCTGGTGCCTTCCTATTGTTTGTTTGCCTATGTGGGATAAATAGTCCCCAAAGCAGTCTAGTTTTCTTTTAGGACTTCAGCAGATTGCTGAAATTCACTCATTTAGGTAATCAAAAACCAAAACATATGATGTTGAAGTCCTAACCTCCCAGTCCTCAGAATGTGACCCTATTTGAAGATAATTAGGTAATTAGGTTAGTGTGTCTTCATAGGATCAGGAAGTCTGGACACAGAGACACACAGAGAGGGTAGAGGATGTAAATATAGGGAGAATATAACCATCTCTATGCCAGGGAGAGGGAGCTGGAATCCTTGCCTCATAGCCCTCAGAAAGAATCAACCCTACTGACAACTTAATCTTGGACTTTCAGCCTCCAGAAATGTGAGAAAATAAATTCCTGTTGCTTAAGCCACCCAGTTCATGGTATTCTGGTATGATAACCCTAGCAAAAAACACACTGGAAAGTATCGTTTTATTGTCAACATTGGTAATTTGTAAAGGGAAACATGCTTTACAAATATTAATTTATCATTACAATTATTTAATGAGGGCAATGAAGAAAACTGGTCTTTAAGGTTTTTCCAGACTCAAAGGTTTATACCTAGTTGGAAATATTCTGGTTTAAAAAAAATGAAAGTGGAGATACTCTGTTTCTAAAGGGCTTGTGCAGGTAGCAGGAGGGTGCATTTAAGGCTTGCCCCAAAAGGTTTTTATATCTTTTTATGCTGCTACACCAATGCTTAGTAAGGCAGAGGTTACACCCAGTGGCCCTGGGATATATTTTATTTGGGCTCTAGTGGTTTTTTTTTTTTAGGGTCCCCACCTGCGACATATGTTAGTTTCCAGGCTATGGGGTGAATTAGAACTGCAGCTGCTGGCCTACACCACAGCCACAGCAACAGCAACTCCAAATCCCCAACCCACTGAGTGAGGCCAGGAATCGAACCCATATCCTCATGGATCCTAGTCGAGTTTGCTAACTGCTGAGCCACAAAGGGAACTCCTGTTTAAATATGGAATTAGTTAATTCCTTTTAAAATGTTGGAGACTAAATATGAAAAAATCTGGGTTTTCAATATTGTTTGAAGAACTGGAAGATCTGGCCATTCTGGGCCCATGATATCTACATAGCCATAGCGGGCTGAGTCTGAGTGCTGGCTGCCCCAGGACAAAGCACTGCTGGCTCTTGGCTTTACCACAGTCCCAACCTCTTTAAGTTGTCTGCCTGGCCCCTGTGAGCATTGCAACTTTGCCGCCCCTGGTCTCAGGGGCTGCCACCTGGACTTTTTAATGCTGAGAAGTTTGGCTAGTTAGGGTGCCCAGGTGGAGGTATTATTTATCTCCCTGTAGATAAGCTCAGGAGTAGTAGTTCACTCCGTATTCCCCCACCTTACCTCCCACCATTGATTTCATTATCATCTCTGATCTGTCAGGAGTCCACACAAGAGTTCCCAAGAGGCCATTCCAAAGGGAATACAAGCGTTAAATGCAAAAAGTGATTCATGGTTAAATAAGTTTAAGAAACATGATAAACATGTTTCCTTCATACAAAACTTCTCAGAGCCTTTGAAACTTAAATGCAATATTTTCCAAAATCATTTGACCACCCGACCTTTGTTGTGAGGAGAATTTTTAGCAAATAGTATTCAGTGAAACTCTGATCCAAGCCAGCCAAGCCCTTTTCCCGTATAAAATAAAATTATTTTTGCTAAGTAATGGGAATTTATACTAGTAAATACAGCATTTTAGAGGACTATTCAAAGATATATAAAAGAGAATGAGACTTTGCATGATATTTCATTTGAAATATTAATTTCTTAACTTCTGTTGGCTGTAATATGGGCAGAGATGGCTAACACTACGGATATTTTAAATTTAATTAAAATAGTTTTATATGATCCTCAGTAACCAAAATGTAAATAGGAGGATTATTTCCACTTGGCTCCAAGATGCCGTTTTCTGCTTTACTTTAAATTTGCTAACATTTGGAACATTTGCATAATTAATTTTGAAGCTTGATACTTAAGAGGAATAGTTAAAACGTGTATCACACTGTGCATTTCTGGTAAAGGGTTTGATAAATTAATTGTAATATTGTCTCCAAACTTTTTAATTTTTTTTGCTTTTTAGGGCTGCATCTGCGGTATATGGAGATTCCTAGGCTAGGGGTTGAATCACAGCTGTAGCTGCCAGCCTTCACCACAGCCACAGCAACGCAGGATCTGAGCCGTGTCTTTGACCTATACCACAGCTCACGGCAATGCCAGATCCTTAACTCACTGAGTGAGGCCAGGGATCGAACCTGCGTCCTAATGGATGCTAGTCAGATTTGTTAACCGCTGAGCCATGACACGAACTCCTCTCCAAACTTATTAACAGCATGTAAAACAATACCAATAGATATCATTGATATCATTTTTCCAAGAAACTACAGTGGGTTCTCTAGTAAATCAAGAACAGCAGAGGAAAGGGATAGCCTGTTTTCTTCAAACTCCAAAACTGAAAGACTGATGACTGTTTATTTCTATTGCAAATGCATTAGATTTGAAATGTTTCTTCCAAGTGTCAGAAACTTTGGGAACATCAAATGCTGATAATATGAACAATGTGTATCATTAATATTGATATATGATATTTACATTTTAAAAATACATGATGTTCGTTCAAAATAAACCTACTCGTTTATTCAACAAATATTCATTAAGAGCTTATTATATGCTAGGCACTATTCTAGTCTTAAGGATAAAGCAGTAAACAAAGCATACCCAAAATCCTTCCCTAAAGTAAGTGGCAGTATAGATCCATTAAGAAGGTGAAAAGGACTATGACAAACACAAGGGAAGGAAGGGAGAAGGCACCTATTTGTGGGGGGAAGGTTAGGATAGGTCTGAGAAGGTGACGTTGTATATGACTTTTGACACTGAACCATGTATATACATCTAGGGAAAGTGTTCCACTCAGAGGGAGCATTCAGTGCAAAGGGCCTAAGGCAAAAATGTACCTTGTAAGTCTGAGGAATAGCAAAGAAGCCAGAGTGGCTGGTGCAGTCAGGAGAATGTGATGGGCGATTAGGTCATAGCAATGACTAGGAGGAACATCCAGGACTGCAAACACCAATGTGAGGACTTTGGCTCTTATTCTGGGTCAATTCGGGAACCATTGGAAGATTTTTAGCAGAGGATTAACATGATCTGACTTAAATTTGATGATATAGATGCTATGTTGAGGAAAGATTTTCGGAAGGTAGAGATGGAAGCAGGGAGACCAGTTAAGAAGTTACTTCAACAGTCCAGGAAGGAGGAGTTCCTGTTGTGGCGCAGTGGACACGAATCCAACTAGTAACCATGAGGTTGCGGGTTCAATTCATGGCCTTGCTCAGTGGGTTAAGGATCCAGCGTTGCCTTGAGCTGTGGTGTAGGTTGCAGATGCAGCTCAGATCCCGCATTGCTGTGGCTGTGGTGTGGGCCAGCAGCTGTGGCTCTGATTTGACCCCTAGCCTGGGAACCTCCATACCCGTGGGAGTGGCCCTAAGGGGGGGGGGGATCTGGGAAGGAGATGATGGTGACTTGGACCAAGTGGTGGCAGTGGAGGTACTGAAAAATGGTTGGATTGTGGATATATTTTTGGAGGTAGAATCAACAGGATTTCCAGAAACACCAAAAGTGAACTGTGAGAGAAAGAATGATCTTAAAGTATTTTGCCTAAGCAAATGGAAAGGTAGAGTTGTCATCAGCTGGGGTGGAGAAAACTTTTAGGGTCATCTGGAATTCAGATTTGGCATGCTGAGTTTGAGTCATCTAACATATATCCAAATAGGGATTTTGAAGAGCCAGGTGGACACATGGATCTGAAGTTCAGGGGAGAGTAACATTTTCCAAGTGCTCTGAAAATAACTTGAGCTTCAAATGCAAAACTTGTTGGCTTCAGCCTACACGAATCCCTTCATTTGAATAATTTAGAAGAAGGGTAGGTCAGATACAATGGGCAAAAAGGGGAAGAATACAGGCACCAGAATACTCAAGAACAAAAACATGCCACAAGGCATTGAGCAATATGGTTGGTTGGTTGGAACCATATTGGCACATGGAGTAACAGGTCTGGATAAGGCTGGAGAGGCAGCAGTCAGGCTGTGGAAAGGCCTTCAGTGTGCTTTGGGCTGAGGATCCTCACCTCCTCCCCTGGTAATGGACAACACCAGACACTCTAAAGAGGTTCAGATGTGCAATGCTACCAGACTCTCAAGAGCTAGGAGCCCTTACCATGCCCAAATCTGAATGGCAGAGGGAAGGATGCAGATACTCAGAGCTGAGAAAGGAGCTGAGAGGAGAGGCTCGCATGATAGGACTGACATGGTTGTCACGTGTGGTCAATTTGAGGGACCCCAAAGAGAAGCAGCTGGGGGAAAAAATACCTTCTTGGCCCTTCCTTTGCATCTCCTGTCAGTGCCTACTCACTGAGTGAACCCTACAGGCAGCCAGAGGGCAAAGGAGTCTGCTGACGCAGTCTATATGGGTCAGGCTCCCCAGGCACAGAACAGGGTGGAGTGGGATAGAGATAAATAACACACAGAGGAAGTGTCTCCTTGGAGTCGTGCTCTTAGAGGAGGGTTGAAGTGGCATTGTGCAGGGAAAAGAAGACAAAAGGGAGGAGGACATGAAGTATGAGAGCCTAGTGCTTTCCTGGCTCTGAGGCAGCTCAGCCTCCTGGGCACGAGATCAGTTGCAGGTCTGGGGGAACAGGCCTGTGTTTCCTTAACCTGGCAATCGGCAATGACTGTGTGCCTAGGTGGGTGTGTAGAATGCAGGTCCATAACCAAGCCCACATCAAAGCAGCATTCATAGACACAGTCACAGATACATTTCTTTCTTTCGTTTTTTTTTTTTTTTTTTAGGGCCACACTCATAGCAAATGGAGGTTCCCAGGCTAGGGGTCAAATTGGAGCTGCAGCCACTAGCTTACACCACAGCCACAGCAATGCAGGATCCAAGCCGAGCCCGCGATCTACACCACAGCTCATGGCAATGCCAGATCCTTAACCCACTGAGCCAGGCCAGGGATGGAACCCGCATCCTCATCGATCCTAGTCGGGGGTCAGGATTGTTAACTGCTGAGCCATGAAAGGAACTCCCAGATACATTTCTAAAACAAAGCATGGGACACTTTCAAGTTCTGCAGCACAGGTGGGTCTGGAAGTAGAAGCCACCAGTGTGAATAAATATCCAAATGTTGGGGGACAGAAGGAAGAAAGAAACAAGTTAGTGGCTTGAGGGCATAAGCCATGGAAGACTTTCAAAGCACGGAAAGCATCGCAAGTCTGGGGAAGAGGGAAAACTGGGGAAAGGAAGAAATGTAATAAGGAACCATCTTCACCTGACACCAAGAGAGAGAATAAGCGAAAACAGAAGTAGGGGTGGCTTAACAGAGTCACTTAAGAAAGGCCCCCATGTTCTCAGAGGAGCACAAAGCAAGGTCTGGGGCTGAGAAGAAAGAAAGTGGTGAATGTTATAGCAACAGTTTAGGGCAAAATGAATAAAATTTTTCTCAGAAATGTTAAGTGGACTAAAGAGAACCCCTGTTCTCTTTACATTGCCTCCTACATTTAACCTCCTACACTTAACTAAATTATGCCTCCTACATTTAACAACTGAATTCTATGACCAGGTGGTACCTTTTTCTTCAAAGCCTCACAGTTTTTTATTCTGTTCTAAAGGTATGGCTTTCTAAAGGATTGAACCACATGAATAGCAAATGTTCATTACTTATAAACGAATTAATATGAGGTGCTAGGGAATTAAGATAAGGTATAATTAATTTCAAATGAAAGAAGCAATGATTAAACAACACAGTTGTTGGAGTTCCCTTCGTGTCTCAGTGGTTAATGAACCTGACTAGGCTCCATGAGGATGTGGGTTTGATTCCTGGACTCGCTCAGTGGGTCAAGGGTCTGGCATTGCTGTGAGCTGTGGTATCAGTCGCAGATGGAGCTTGGATCCCTCGTTGCTGTGGCTGTGGTGTAGGCTGGCAGTTGTAGCTCCGATTAAGCCCCTAGTCTGGGAACTTCCATATGCCGTGGGTGTGGCCCTAAAAAAAAGCAACAAACAAACAAACAAAAACACACTGTTGTTAAACATACATTATTGTGGCAAACATACATTATTGATTTGCTAGGAGCAAAACATGGAATGTTCACTTACATGTCTTATCATAGTCTACCAATTAGAAATAATGCATAGGACTATGCAAAGATCAACTTTAAAATTTAAAAGTACTGAAAGATTATAAATATTCTTTTAAATTTTAATGTTTTATCATATAATATGCATATATATATGCACATATGTATGTCTTCGGTAATTTTCATGATTTAGGAAATTAATATCATATAAAAATGATTTAAAATGGTTAAAAGTATGTTGTAAGTATATATTAAGATAAGCATATTTAAAATAATTGATATGATAGAATCATAACATGGAAATCCTTACTTAAAATGTCTTACTATAGCCCACCAATTAGAAATAATATGAATATTACTATGCAAAGACCAACGTTAAATTTTGAAAGTACAGTAAAACTACATATCTTCGGTAATTTTAGTGATTAATGCTTTAATTAAGAGATGAGGTACATGCAGACATATGCAATAAACTGACATAATTCATCATATTGCAAAGAATAGCATGATGAATGCATATGTATATTGTGAATTACACAATGCACATGCAAATCATATACTCATTATCACGCAGAGGCATTATTTTTCCTACAGTCAAAATGCAACAAATCTTCGAGGACTACTCAATCTACTGTAGGACTATTTAAGAACAAAGTGGTCTGCAGTATCTTCTATAGAAGAGTAATTTAAACCGAGAAACTCAAGTTAATGGAAACACAGAGCAGACATTTTTAGTGGCTACATCTCTGTGTAGGCTAAACTGGAAATCAGTCCCTGTACTATGCACATCAATTGTTCCATGAAATCATTTTAAATAGAAGTCTATGCACTGGAGATTTTAATAAGGTCTTTAAATACACTGCCAAGTTGATCTTTTGTTTTTCTTTTTTTTTTTTTTAAATGTTGAACAGTGAATACATTGGTCACTGACTAGTTGGAAAAATAACAACATTGGTCTGGAAACAGTTTCTCAAGGTAAAGAGTAATTACTTAAAAATACCACTTTTCTGAAACTGATTTGTCTTCAGATGAGGTATCCTGAAACAAAGACAATTTAAACATGAGTATATCTGATGCTTGGAAGCAGCAGGTAAATACTGATGTGTGGGTGCTTGGTGGGAGCAGATTAGCTCCCCAAACATCGACTGGCTGAAGCCAAGTGCTAGAAGAGGCTGGGGTTCTTTATAAACAGCTACTTATCACATAGTCAGGTTATCCTTCTCTAGTTTAATGAAGCTTGGAGACATACTGTTAATTAGGCTTTCTGACTGAACTCAATGGAAAATAATATATATATATATTTTAATGGCCACAGTCACAGCATAGAGAAGTTCCTGGGTCAGGGACTGCATCCAAGCCACAGCTGTGAGACTGCTGGATCCTTTAATCCACCACAGCATCTGGCTGGGATTGAACCCACATCACCACAGCAACCTGAGCCATTGCAGCTGAATCCTAACCACAGCAGGAACTTTCAAGCTTGCTTTCTTTCTTTTTTTTTTAAATGAAAGTTTAGGTGCCTCTGAAATTCTTATACTGACTACTAGGATTAGTGTTGTGCTGATGAGAAGCCATGTATATATGAACATGTTAATTAAGAGTGCAAAAATCAATTTTTCTGATCATTTTGAACTTGAATGTGGGTAAAAGGATTCTGTTAGCAGCAGGAAGACAACTAGGTGTTCCTAGTTTACAGTGAGATTAAATCAGGATATATGAATCAGAGACTGCCTTTAAAAATTATTATATATATAATTCTTATGCTTAAATAAAACCTAAAGAAAAATATTTACAAGATCCATCTCCATGTGAATCAAATATAGCAGCTTAATGGATGACTTTTTTTCATCTGGGATAAGAAAATATGCCCTTATTAACAGTAACATTACAAAATTTTACAACATTTAAGAAATTTCCTTAAAATGAAAAGTCTATTTTACTTTTTAATTAAATCTATTTCCCAGAAAGGTCTTTAAGGCTCTACAAAGCACCTTGCATTTTCTTATTGCTGACAGTTCTTGAAACCACGCTTGAATGCTTTCTTTATCCTTTGCTGAACAATTGAAAGATCATATGCTAAAAGACTGTGCTTTCTCTTTTCCTTGCCCTGTAATTAAGGCATTTTAATACATTTCCTCATAGTTGTTACAAGAGCAAACTATTAAGATTCATAGATTGAGACAATTTTGACTCCTATGATTATATAAACACACATTGATATGAATTTTTCCTAATCATCGATTTGAAAAAATAACAACAAAACTCCTTCAAATAAAATGATTAATCTCTGGAAGGTTAAACTGAAACACTGCTTCTGGTGTTGCCTTAATATATGTAAATGATCTACAAAAATAGAGAAATACATTTGGTGTTAACTATCCCTTAATACAAAGAGGGTAAATAATAAATTCATATGAAGAATACATTCTCTTCAAATCAATGTATATTTTAAGAGTTTGAGTTCATCAGGGTTTTTACTGCGGTGTTTAAAGCTAAAAATACTGCATACATGTCTAAACATCGCCAAGTTAATACAGATTTTTAAAATCATAGAAAAATTAAGATTTTAAGTGTGCACATTTTTTTTTCTGAATAAAGATGCATTTAGAAAAAATATATTTCATTTAATATTTCTTCAGTTGGGAAAGTATATTTGCAACTTAAGAAAATGCTTTGGTAAACAATAATAAAAAAACACAAAGCTTAAAATATAAGATTTATACATGTTTTAAAATTTGGTTGTCAGGAATATAAGAATTAAATTATACGTTTAAAGAAAAAAAGATTCATGATGCTACATACTTTTCAGAGCACAAAGAAGTATGCTAATAGGTTTCTGTCATAATTTGAATAAATGTGTAGAATTTCTTGGACCTGTTCTATGTTAGAATATCAGGTTTGCTACTGGGTTAAAGTACTATAATTGGATTTGATATTACTCAATCAGATGATTTGGGGGGAAATACATTTTGGAGATTTAAAAAAAATTTTAGATTATACCATATGACTTTAAAAGGAAGACTGGCTAGCAAGAAAATATTAGAAAATATAAGGTATTATAATTTTAAAATACTTTTGCAAAAGACATGTAACAATCTCCTTTTTTCAGTTTTTACTGCAAAAAAATTTAAATATATGAAAAGTAGAGAATCCCCCTACTAAATATCTATCTTCCAAATTCTATATCCCCCTTTTAAATTTCCCTCTCTCAACTTCTGTATTTACTTTGCTGACATACTTTACAAGAATTCCTAGGCCCCAGTCACTCTATTCCTACAAACTCTCATACATATCTCTTTTAAAAATGGACATTTTCTTACATAACCACAATGGCTCTGTCATGTCTAACAAAATTAACAGTAACGTCTTGCTGTTAACAATTCACACCAATCCATATTCAGCTTTCAATGATTGTCTCAAAAATGTATTTTTTCTAGTCCATTTGATGGAATCAAGGTGCAACAAAGTCAATTGCATTTGGTTATGATGCCTTTAAGTTTCTCTTCCTGGGACAGTTTCTCCCTTCCCCATTTACTGTCATGCTTTGTCTTGTTGAAGAAGTTGCTCTGACTTCTTAAATTGAACCCGGGAAGTCCCTGTTGAAGAATACTTGGCTGACAAACTGTGACTGTCAAAGCCTTCCAATTTATTTTTTGGCTCTAGAGGGACAAAGGGGAAACTTCAAGACACTTCTGCCATATTTAATGATCTGAATAATCTCCAAGAAGTCCTTAAACAATTCTACCCTTCATATTCAAGAGTTTAAAACTGTAATAATCATTATAAAATTTGTGTTTTATAACATTACTTTGATATACCAGCAGTTTATAAAATAAGGTAAACTTTATAAATATGTTTTTAAAATATATAACTGAGAATTGTATTTTAATATCAGAAAGAAACACAGGCTGGCATGTCTCAACTTTTGTTTTATCTTTTTTTTTTTTAAGGATCATTTAACCAGACAGGCAGGTTTTCATTAAATTTAATTTGTGTGGAGCTTAAATACTAAGTTGAGTTTTACTAGGACAGTAAACAAATTGATGGCTCTGTCTTTTAAAACCTCATGTTGCACTGCTAAGGAGAGATGTATAGAAAATTTAGAGGATAATAAAATGCTGATGAAAATTACAAATGTTAGAAAAGACAAAATGAAACATACTTCCATGGTGTTTGTGTTAAACAAAAATGTAAATGCACATATATAAGGTTGGCTTAGTCTTTCTTTGCAACAGCTTTAGCTAATAAAATTTCAAAAATATCAGTGATACAGTTTTTGAAAATTCAAAATATGAATGACCTTAAATGGAACCATATGAAGCCAATGACAGTAAAATGATCATAGATAAAATTATCAAACTCAAATGAAATAAATTCAAAATGAAAAGGATGAAGGGCAATTAAGTACCTATTTTGACAATTCGAAGTGGTCAAGTTTTTAAAAGTATGACACAGGAACCTTAACCTATCTATATATGAGTGATAAATGAGGCATTTTGTGTCATTACATTCCCATAAATCACTTCCTTTAACTGCTGACGGCTTTTATCAGATCTAACCTTTTCAAGCTTCTATTAGAGTGCTAACATTTTCAACTTTGACACATGTGCAGTTTACAAATTCTGCAGCTGATTAACTCTGGACAGAAGCTCACTGGCATCATTGTCTTCAAGTTGGGTGAAAACCTTAGGGTCTCAAAAACTCAGACACTCACATTACAGTACAAAAATCTCAATTAATGTAAGGGGTTGGGCTTTGGAGTTGTTAAGGATTGTTTTCTGTTGGAAAACAAACATTAAGACTTCATTTTCCATGAAACAGGTGACCTAAGAACTGCTAAGAAATGAACAAAGAAAGAAAAGAAACAGAAAAAAGAGAAAATCCCTGGATGATAATGGTTAATTTCTAATCAAGTACTTTTTTGTCTTTAATTTATTTGGCAATCAAGAAATATTTTTAAAAATAATTGCTAAACTTCAGTTTCAGTACAATCGAAACAAAGAAAACGTCAAATTAGTGCATTCATGGAGTGAGGAGTATGATCCCAAATAAAACACAATTTAAATGGGGCTATTATAATGTTAGAATTGTTTTAAAGTGAATTTTATATAGAGAGATTGAATCAAACGAAAATGTATAGCTTAACTCTTGTAAATCCCGACATTCTAAATTAAAGGTTATTTTGGATAATCTAGCCAATAAGTCAAGTTGAAGAAGAAAAAATAAAAACTTCTCATAAAGTAGTTAAGGAGGACCTGCTTTTAAAATAGTTGTGTTGAAATTTATAAAGTCAAAGCTTGTAAAAGGTAATGAAATTTCTGTTAGAGCTACTGTTAATATACCAAATCTTCATAGAATATCTTTTATACACAAATTGTAACTATTTAATACCAACATGATACATTCTAAAAATTTATCACAAGATGAAACTTTAAAATAATCAAAATACTTGTCTATTAATAATTCAGAAATAAATAAGGCAAGTATACATAAAGCTGAAATCTTTTATACTACAGACAAGATCAAGACTTCACGATATTTTTAATGGACCTAAATTATTCTTAGCAGAAGAGTCAAATACAACAACTGAACTTGACAGTCCAAAGGTTTTAATGAGTAATACAACACTGTGCAAGTTGATATTATGTGTCTGTTAATGTATTTATATAAATACCACATACATAAATATATTTGAGTAGATATGAGTTTGGACAAAGACATTAAAGAAACTTACTTGGAAAATATACTTGACACTGACCCTGAGATAAAGCTTAAGTTTAAAGAAATAATGTTTCTGGCATGAAGAGCCAGACCGCAAATCTTAATACGATGGTTTGACCACCATCATCCTGCTACTTCACTTAGTTTTGATGAGAATTGCCAGCTATCAAGCCTAAATAGTAAAACCTAAAGAGGAGGACTCATGGCACTAAAGTCAAAATGTTCAGAGAGAGCCTCCTACGGCAGATTGCTTCTTGCTGATAAATGACAAATCTTAGAAAAATAGTGGGGGAAGGACAACTTTTTCCAGCATCACAACCCACACAGTCTCATAATGTCACCATCTAAGGCTTATCCATGACAAATTAAAAACTTCTTTATTTCACTAATAATGTCACTCATCACAGGAGCTGGGCAGTTACACTTTGACAATTCAGATGTAAATCCTGGGTTGCCTATGAGTATTCATGACAAAGGCATATTTATCATTTAAAACAAAAGGACATGACTTCTTGGTGTTCATATCAAAGACCAGTGATGGATGAGGCCATGCTAATCAAAAGACAGCCTAGAAAGAACACAGATGTTTGCTACTTTAAGAAAAGACTATTCCATCTCTGAAACTTCCCCGATCCAGACATTTCAAATTATTTTAAACATAAAATTTAAAACAGATATGAATTAAAAATTTCTAGCTCTTACAAAATATGAATATCAGCTTTTTTCCAACCTCATATTATAGAAGCAAAACTCTTAAAACCAGGAAAAAGATTAAGCTACTGGAGAGTAATAGTTACTCAGATGTAATCCATTGAGGGATTTCCACAAGTGGTATTATCCTTCTCAATTATTATTTTCAATGCAGAAAATGAAGAGAAAGTATGTCTATCATCCCAAACTTTTATAAATAGTACAAGGGTGAGCTGAAATCAATGTGGGGAGCTATATGGAAAGCAAGGTTTAAGACATTTTTATCATATTTGTTTCTGACATTTATGTCCTTGATTTTTGTTCCAAATGTTTTTCAGGATGTTGTCTACATTTTAAGGTTTATTTAAAACCTCAAACACAATTAATTCTGGTGATTTGGGCATTTATCACTATATCTGAATATGAGAGACCAAAAATAAGTATGGCATTAAAAAAATAAGTATGGCATTAAAAAAGATATTTAAGGCTGGAGCGACTGACAGCACTTCCTCCCATTCCACTGATGAAACGCTATCATCAGGTCTGGCTAATAGAAATCCAATTTACAAGGCCCTGCTCATTTGAGTACCTTTTGAGATGTACAGAATGGGTAACCCTTCAGATCTGCGAACAAATGTCTGCTCTTCCACAGCAGAACTATTTTCATGTTGGCTCCTGAGAAGTCATTTCTGCAAGGCCACCCTGAAGAAGTGCAGGGGTGAGGTGGGGTGGAGAAAGTCTATTTTGTAAGTGATCTGGCTCCTGCCAATTTTCCTTGCTGTTTTTCAATCCCAATGAAGCTCTTGTTGTGGATAAGCTCTGGATGGTCAGAGTGGTTGGTGCATGACAATACGAAACACCATATAAAACCATATAGGGGAAAAGAATAATTCATGCATTACAGGAATAGTTGGGTAGTTTGGTTTTACCAGGTGAAATGCTAGGTAGGCAGCTGACATGCAAGTCGCCCTTTTCAGTAAGATCATCTTCCCTCCAAATGATGGATACATCAAAATTGCAGTCTCTCTTTGCACCCATATCCTTTGTGCTTCTTGTGTGGAAAGTCTGCATCACATTAAATGTGTCGCTGGTGTTAGACCAGCAAGGACATTCCATTTCACACTACTGAGTTGCATCTATACGTTATCAGGGTTTACTTTTCATTAGCTGTAGTAGCTATTATATGTTCTATTTACAATGGGCATGTCCTCCTTTTTAAGTATATACTATCTCTTCTCATGAAGGGAATTAAGAGTTGAACATTTCAGAGGGCTTAACATTCAATACATTAAGAGGTATTTATAGAATAACAAAAATCATTCACCTTTTGGCCCGTTTATGAAAAATTTACTGGATGCCTAATATATTTAATATTCAGTAGCATGTGAGAATAATTTTTATGCAACTCTGATAGTTAGAAAGATAGATAACTCAATTATTAGATCATCTATCAAAATATTCAGATGTATAAGAGGCTACTAAAAAGATTGATGACTGAGAAAGTCCACTGATTCTCTAGCCATCATATTCATGCATTTGGCCAGACAACATTTTTCGCTGCCTTCACAAGCAAGCTTCATTACCCATCACTCCACTGAAAAGAGTTTATTATGAGGCTGCCATCTTGGCAAGACTATTATTTAGATGATAAATGCTGAGGGGGAAAAAAGTGTGTCTACTTTTTTTTTTTTTTAAGAAAAAAGATGAGTTTTTCTGACAGATAAAACAAACAGCATCTACATTTCTAATTAACTTAAATTTGGCAGATACAAATATAGGTCAGTTAAAGCTATGATGTTATCTTCTGTCTGAATTTTACCCTTAATTTGTAAAATGTAAATTAACTAATTAGAAGAAAAACAGCATGATTAGTGACAAAATGCTTCAGCTGGGTCTTTGCTTCCTGACATTTATGATCAACTATAATGAATTATTGCTTTTTAAGATAATTGATAGAATATATTTTCTCCTCACCATAATGAAAGAAATTTTACGAAGAATTTATAAAAGAAGGCCAAGAACTTAATAAGACAACAGAACTTGGTGGTGTACTTTCAACATGTATGTAAAATGGCATGATATTTGAAACAATAGGGTTAATTTATGCCTGTGTACCTAAGGGAAAATTTAGAGGAAAAGAAGTGTGTAGACATTAAGTCACAAATAAATCCAGTAAAAAGACTGTCAGGACTTAACTCTTTCCCTGCCATTTCAAATAGATTTGTTGTGTATTCAAAGCAATTTGTGAGAATAGTGTGGGTGTATGTATACATGTGCATGTTGGGCCAGGGCAAGGGGTGAGGGCAGGGGGAGTTACAATGCCACGTGGAGAATGGTTAACAAAAGAGGAAAGCATTTGGCTGCTTGAGTTTCAGCAGGAAAACCTGTTGGGGTGAAGTAAAATTAATCCATGAAATACTTAAGTGAAAAGAGGTTTTCAATTATTCCTATGAGAAAACTCTACAGTGCAAAGTACATCTACAATGTCAGATACAGGAGTCAATTAAAAATTATATAAAATTGAGAGTTCCTGTTGTGGTACAGTGGAAATGAACCTGACTAGTATCCATGAGGATGCAGGTTCAATCCCTGGCCTCTCTCAGGGCGTTAAGGATCTGGCACTGCCATGAGCTGTGGTGTAGGCTGGCAGTTGCAGCTCCAATTAGACCCCCTAGCCTGAAAACTTCCACATACTGTGAATGCTGCCCTAAAAAGAAAAAAAAAAAATTACATAAAATCCTGAAAGGTAAGCTCTTGGGCAGGGGCTGGGGGGTGGCCATGCTTTAGCACAGTGAAGTGTGTGGTGTGTGACTGGGCCCTGGGCAAGCAGAGCCATTCTCAGGACACACAAACTTAGAGGTCTCACCTGACTGAGGAGTATCAAGAAATTGGAGCTGAGGTCTGGCGATGACCTAGAGAGGAGCTCAAGTGCTTTATTGTTTCTGGGGACTGCTTTCCAGTGACACAACAACTTTTGAAAGGGTGGAGAAAACAGAAAGGGAAACAGTTCCAACAAAGATGTATGATGTTCAGGGTGCTACTGGAAAGTTCACAGATTATGCAAAATAGGTAATAGTCTGAAACAATTAAGTACTTCAAAATTGCTGCCTTAACTTTAGGTATGCCATTAAAATACTTATCCTGAACAAAAGTATCTTAATTTGGCAGGCAGTTATTGCATTTGGAAGCAGTATCACTGAAATACCTGATATTATTTTTCCAATATTATAACAAATAAATAAAACTTTTTACATCTTGCAAAGTGCAATCTAAATGCTTGGAATAGTGGTACACTTTACATTTACTAGCTGTGGAGACAGCAAGCAGACCTTTCTAAATAGCAGCTCCTGCTTAAAAAGTACTTAGCTTATTATTTTTCTGTTTTAGACATTCATTAATTGTAAACAATTTTCTTTCCAGCCCCATGTCACCTTGATATTGCATTAAGAAATAATACAGGTAACTAGTCAGAGTTCCTTTTCATAGTATATAATCCTAACAGAGAACATATTTATACATGACAGAAAATTCTCTTGACAGCTCTCTGGTTCCCACCTAACTCTTCAACCTGTTAACACATGATATACCTCTGAGGCAACTGACTCAAAAGCTACGTAAGATTTACCTGCACGTACATTAATTTTGCACTGTGGAGTAATCCTCAAAAGGGAACTCCAATAAATTGGCTTCTATCATGATGATGAAGATTGAAAAACATATTATAGCACAGAGAACTCCTCATTTGTTTAGTCTCTCTTTTAAGCATTAATGATCTTCATTCACATTTATCATTTTGAAAAAGGAAGTTATTTTAATTAAAAGCAAGAACACGTTCAAGTAAAGTTTTCAGCTCAATGGTAACTGGACAAAGAAAGCTAGAGAAATTTAAAAAGCAATCACTTATGTCCATAAAATTGGTAATATTTCTGATGGGAGGGCAGCATTTCATGCATGAGGAGCACATTTATCTGTGGAGGAGGAGAAAGGCAGAGAAAGCAATGCAATGAGTGTCAGGTACTCTGCCCAGACCCAAGTCCCTCAGTATGGTGGGAAGGTCAGATCCTTTCAGCATCGTGCTGGTGTGTCAAAATATGTCAGCAAACCATCACACCACAGGAAGAAGAATGACCTTTCAGTTCTTCATGTTTGGGCTGCCTGTGGAGCTTTGGATGTGGGGTATGCATGAATGGTTTTCCTAGCTGCTTGACAAATGCAACTCCCAAGGTTTCTTTCAAGTGTGATTGTTAAAAGCCCCAATTCTTACATTTTGATACAACTTTCTAAATCCATATAACTCATGAAGGGAACTGATATTTAACTATTGACATTCCAAATTTTCAGATTCAAAGCAATGAGACTACAATTACTTCATGAAGTTCAAATGTGAGAGAGGAAGATTGAGAGTCAGTAAACTTAAGAGTAATTTTATTCACTGGAGGAGTAATACTTACTGCTAATTAATTCTCTAAATTTTATTATATATGCCATGCTATCATAGTTGTCTTCTTTTTCTCCCTGTCCATAAAAATAGCCATGTCTCTACTCTCTCCTACTATAAAAACCTACTTTGCCCATCTCTACTGCAGATGACTTGGCCTCCTATCCCATAACCCAGCTGCTGACTGGAGTTCAACTTCTATCATAAAAACAACAAAATTACAACCAAATGCTGAGCAACCTTCAACCAAATGGACTGGAAACTTTCAAAATGATATCCTACTCCATAAGACAAAGAGGAGGCCACATCAAAGGTAGGAGAGGTGATTATGTGGTATAAGCAACCCCATACCTCCCAGGTGGGAAGCCCCACAGACTGGAAACTAACTGGTTCACAGAGACTCACCTACAAGAGTGAAAATTCTGAGCCCCAAGTCAAATCACAACGCCTGGGGATATGGCGCTGAGAGAAAGAGCCCCTGGAGCATCTGGCATTGAAGGCCAGTGGGGCTTGTGCACAGGAGCTCCACAGCACTGGGGGAAAACGGAGACCCCATTCTTGAAAGGCACATACAGACTTGCACGTACACTGGGTCCCAAGGCAAAGCAAAGTCTCCATAGGAATCTGGGTCAAACCTGACTGAAGTTCTGGTGGATCTCTTGGGAAAAAAGGGCATGAATGTGGCTTGTTGTGGGGGAAGAGCATTGGAGGCAAAGCTCTTGGGAATGTTCATCAGTGTGCCTTTCTCTGGAGGTGGCCATTTTGGGAAAATCTGGCCCCACCCATCAGCACTGAGAAGCCCCAGGCCAAACAACAATCCAGGTGGGATCACAGCCCCGCCCAGTAGTAAACAGGCTGCCTAAGACACCCCCCCCCCCACGGCACACAGCCACCTCTCATCTCACCTAGAGACAAAGCCCTGTCCACCAGAGGGATAGGAATCAATCCCACCTACCAGTGGGCAGACACCAGTCCCTCCCATCAGAAAGTCTACAGCAAGCCCCAGGAGTACCAACTTCAGCCACAAGGGGGGCAGACATCAAAAGTAAGAGAGGCTGCAAATTCATTATCTGCAAAAAGGACACCACACCAAAAACCCATAAAAATGAAGAGACAGAGAACAATAACTCAGATGAGGGAGAATGGAAAAACAAAACAAAACAAAACAAAAACCAGAAAAACAGCTAAGTGATCAGGAAATTCTCAGCCTCCAGGAAAAATACTTTAGACTGTTGATGCTGAAGATGATGCAAGACATTGGAAATAAACTGGAGGCAAAGATGAATAACTTACAGGAAACACTGAGCAAAGAGATATAAGATTTAAAACTTAAGCAAGAAGAGATGCAAAATACAATAATTTAAATAAAAAATGTATTAGAAGCAGCTAACAGAAGGATATAGGAGGCAGAAGAACGAATAAGTGAGGTGGAGGACAGATTAGTGGAAATCACTGATGTGGAACAGAGAAGAGAAAAAAGATTGAAAAGAAATGAAGACAGTCTCAGAGAACTCTGGGACAATGTTAAATATACCAACATCTGTGTTACAGGGGTTCCAGAGGAGAAGAAAGAGAGAAAGAGACAGAAAAAAATATTTGAAGAGATAACAGCTGAAAACTTCCCTAACATGGGAAATGAACAACTCACTCAAATCCAGGAAGCACAACGAGTACCGTATAAAATGAACCCAAGGAGGAACACCCCAAGACACATATTAATCAAACTGACCAAGATTAAAGACAAAGAGAAAATATTGAAAGCAGCTAGGGAAAATAAACAAGTAACATACAAGGGAGCCCCGATAAGGTTATTGGCAGATTTTTCAGCAGGAACTCTGCAGGCCAGAAGGGAGTGGCATGATATACTTAACATGAAGAAAGGAAAAAACCTCCAACCAAGATTACTTTATCCAGCAAGGCTCTCATTCACATTTGAAGGGGAAATCAAAAGCTTCACAGATAAGCAATAGCTAAGAGAATCCAACAACGCTAAATCAAATACTAAAGGAACTTTTCTAGGCAGAAAAGAAAAGGCTACAACCAGAAACAAAAATACCACAAATGACAAGACTCACCAGTAAAGGTATATATACAGTAAAAATACGAAATCATCCATGCACAATTATGCCACCAAAATCAGAAATCATGAGAAGAGGAGGGTACAAATGCAGGACACTGGAGATGCATTTGCAATTAAGAGACCAACAACTTAAAACATTTCGTATATATATAGACCATATCAAAACTTCAGCATAACTGCAAACCAAAAATCTACAATTCATACCCAAACGACTAAGAAAAATCAACTCAGATACAACACTAAAGACAGTCATCAAACCACAAGAGGAGAGAACAGGAGGAGAAGGGAAGAAAAAAGAGCAACAAAAACGAATACAAAGCAATTAAGAAAATAGCAATAAGAACATACATATCAATAATTACCTTAAATGTTAATGGACTAAATGCCCTAACCAAAAGACAAAGACTGGCTGAATGGTTACAAAAACAAGACCCATATATATGCTGTCTTCAAGAGACCCACTTCACTTCTAGGGACACATACAAATTGAAAGTGAGAGGATGGAAGAAAATATTCCATGCAAACGGGAATCAAAAGAATGCTGGAGTAGCAATACTCATATCAGACAAAATAGACCTTAAAATGAAGAATATTTTAAGATACAAGGAAGGTCACAACATAATGATCAAAGAATCAATCCAAGAAGAAGATATAACAATTTTAAATATCTACACACCCAATAGGTTCACCACAATATATAAGGCAACTGCTAACAACCTTAAAAGGACAAATCGACAACAACACAATAATAGTGGGGGACTTTAACACCCCACTTACAGCAATGGACAGATTATGCAGACAGAAAATCAATACGGAAACATGGGTTCTGAATGAAGCATTAGACCAGATGGACTTAATAGATATTTATAGGACATTCCATCCAAAAGCAACAGAATACACATTCTTATCAAGTGCACAGGGGACATTCTCTAAGATTGATCACATCCTGGGCTACAAATCAAACCTCGGTAACTTTAAGAAAATTGACATCATATTAAGCATATTTTCCGACCACAACGCTATACAACTGGAGATCAACAATAAGAAAAAAATACTGCAAAAAACACAAACACATGGAGACTAAAAAACATGCTACTAAACAACCACAGGGTCACTGAAGAAATCACAGAGGAAATTAAAAAATACCTAGAAGCAAATGACAATAAAGACATGATATTCCAAAAGGTACAGAATGCAACAAAAGTTGTTCTAAGAGGAAAGTTTATAGCAATACAAGCCTACCTCGGGAAACAAGAAAAAGCTCGAATCTCAACCTAACTTTACATCTAATGCAGCTCCAGAGAGAAGAACAGACAAGACCTAAAGTTAGTAGAAGGAAATAAATCATAAAGATCAGGGCAGAAATCAATGAAATAGAAACAAAGAAAACCATAGAAAAGATCAATGAAATGAAAAGCTCGTTCTTTGAAAAGATCAACAAAATTGATAAGCCCTTAGTCAGACTTATCAAGAAAAAAAGAGAGAGGATTCAAATCAATAAAATTAGAAAAGGAAAAGAAGTAGTAACAACAGACATCACAGAAATGCAAAGGATCATAAGAGACTACTATAAGCAACTATACACCAATAAAATGGAAAACCTAGAAGAAATGGACAAATTCTTAGAAAAATACAATCTTCCAAGACTAAACCAAGATGAAAAAGAAAAGATGAATGGACCAATCACAAGAAGTGAAATTGAAACTGTGATTAAAAAACTTCCAACAAAGTCCAGGACCAGATGGCCTCACAGGCGAATTCTATCAAACATTTAGAGAAGAGCTAACGCCCATCCTTTTGAAACTATTCCAAAGAATTTCAGAGGAAGGGACATTCCCAAACTCATCCTATGAGGTCACCATCACCCTGATACCAAAACCAGACAAAGACACCACAGAAAAAGAAAGTGACAGGCCAATTTCACTGATGAACACAGATGCAAAAATCCTCAACAAAATACTAGCAGATTGAATCCAACAATACATTAAAAGGATTGTACATCATGATCAAGTGGGATTTATCCCAGGGATGCAAGGAGTCTTCAATATCCACAAATCAATCAGTTTGATACACTGCATTAACAATCTAAAAAATAAAAACCATATGATCCTCTCAATAGTACAGAAAAAGCCTTTGATAATATCCAACACCCATTTCTGATAAAAAACCCTTCAGAAAGTGGACATAGAGGGAATCTACCTCAACATGATAAAGGCCATATATGACAAACCCACAGCTAACATCATTTTCAATGGTGAAAAGTGGAAAGAATTCCCGCTGAGATCAGGAACAAGACAAGGATGTCCTCTCTCGCCACTACTCTTCAACATGGTTTTAGAAGTCCTAGCCACAGCAATCAGAGAAATAAAAGAAATAAAAGGAACCCAAATTGGAAAGGAAGAAGTAAAACTCTCACTGTTTGCAGATGACACATGATACCATACCTAGAGAATCCTAAAGATGCTAACATAAAACTGTTAGAGCACGTCAATGAATTTGGCAAAGTTGCAGGATAAAAAATTAATACACAGAAATCGACGGCATTTCTATATACTAATAATGAAAGATCAGAAAGAGAAATTAGGGAAGCAATCCCATTTACCATCATATCAAAAAGAATAAAATACTTAGAAATAAACCATAACCCAGTTGCCTTTGGACATTTCTAATCATCACAACTGAAGTAATCACTAATCTAGGACATTTTCCACTCCTCGTTCCTTGAGAGCATCATTGTTCTTTCCACTGCCAACATCAAAACCTCAAAGTTATGTCTGTTCCACATTACCCAATACAACCACATTTAGTTATCTGCTGAATTAATTCTGATGTCTGTAAGTCTCTACAGTCTCCTTCCATTTCCACTGCCACCATTACAATTTGGGAATTAATGGTTTATTTCAACAGGGATGGCTGGAATAGCAATTGTGTTCCTATCCCCAACTTCTTATTTCTGTCTACTCCGAGCATTGCTACCAAAATATCTAGCTTAAAGTTTCCATCTTGATCACATCTCTCTTTTATTTGAAAATCTCCCCTGGTTTTCTGGCTCTGTGCCCTTGACCTGGGCACTCACCTTCTTTATGCCTCAACTTTCTCATATGAAATGAGGATAAAATACCAGTATTAATCTCATTGGATGTTAGGTGGACTGAAGAGGATAATACATGTAAGTGGGAAGCCAGTTTCTTGAACATAGTTGGTTTCTAGGGTTAGCTATTTTTGTGACTTATATACATTTTTTTTTTTGTTTCCCTGTTAGATTGAATTAAATTCCTTGAAGGTAAGGTTAAGTTCTGTTCAACTCTATACACTCCAAAATGCCTAATATGCTACCTCTACCTAGAAGGACTCAGTCTCCACTGATTTCAGTCATCTATCTCTGCTACTACTTATGGATCACTTTGGTAAATGTGTTGAATTAGAAATATGTGGTGGTAAAAATATTTCTCTCACATTGAACAGTGAAAGTCAGTTGGGGCTATCAAGTATTTTGGTCTAGTGTTAAGGTCAGTATACATTTACACACATGGCCTGTGCACACAACCAATGACTTCATTTTCAGCACTTTCATAATCAGTATACAGTGCTCAGAAAGTCTCACAGCCAAAGCTATCAAGGACAACTGTGACAGCCTCATATTTACATATGCTGACGAGCTTTGAATTGTTTTTAAAAAACTCTTTTTCTAAATAAAAGAATTTTGCATGAATATTGAATTTATGATCACTTGAAGTGAGCTATAAGGGATGCTATAAGACTGAACTTAAAATGAGGAAGTGGTGATTAGCAAAGCTGCCAGTAACAACAGGGAAAGAAACATCAACCAAGCAATCTATAACACATAAAAAGATGCCCAACATTGCTAATTATTAGAGAAATGCAAATCAAAACTACTATGAGGCCTGAACTTTCACCAGCCAGAATGGCCATCATCAAAAAGTCTATAAACAAGAAATGCTGGAGAGGGTGCAGAGAAAAGGGAAGCTTCTTACACTGTTGGTAGGAATGTAAATTGGTGTAGCCACTATGGAAAAACAATATGGAGGTTCCTCAAAAAACTAAAAATAGAACTACTATATGATCCAGCGATCCCACTTCTGGGCATCTATCTAGAGAAAACTATGACTTGAAAAGATATATATATATATATACCCTAATGTTCACTGCAGCACTATCTACAATAGCCAAGACATGAAAGCAACCTAAATGTCCATTGACAGAGGAATGGATAAAGGAGATGTGGTACATATACACAATGGCATATTACACAGCCACAAAAAAGAATGAAGTAATGGTATTTGAAGCAATAAGAACAGGCCTAGAAATTACCATACTAAGTGAAGTTAGACAGTGAAAGACAAACATCATATGACATCATTTATATGTGGAAGCTAAAAAGAGGATACAAATGAACTTAGGTGTAGAACAGAAAAGACTCAGACTTTGAAAAACTTATGGTTATCAAAGGGGATAGGTAGCAGGGTGGGAGGGGTGGACTAGGGGTTTGGGATAGAATGGTTCTAAAATTACATTGTGGTGGTGGTTGTACAACTATACATATAATACAATTAATTGAATTATTTTTAAAATGAAATTTATAAGTAGGAGTAGGAAGGGGTTAAGAACATAAACTTGTTGGTAGAAACTTTGTGACAAAATAAAGGTGAACAAAACACAGGAAACATCTTAATGTTAGTGATTCAGGTAGGAAAGGGAGTAAAAGGAGAGAGTGGGATTCTTACAAATTATAAAAGTATACTGAGAATGTAAAGGAAAGAATGAAAAACAAGAAAAACACAAGAGAATACAAGTGACTGTAGCAGTTTAGTTTTCACAAGGATGTGACTCCCAGAATCAGCTAGAAATTAGAAGGAAAGGATGTTTACTTTGGCCATTAGGTATCCATGCAGATTTTTATTTGATGAGAAGAAGAGTATGAGATGTGAAAATTATATTCATGGCTCATTTTCCATCTCCCACCTGTGTGGGAGCAGCCTCATCAGCTACAAAACTCGCCCATCCCAGGAGGTTCTTGAATGATGTATAATAGCAGAAGATGATCAAAAGTGGGAAAGTGTATCTTTTACACATAAAGGTAGAGAAAAGAAAGAGAAAAGGCATAACTTCTGTGAACAGGGTTCTAGCTCATCAACAGACGGATGGCTTTATTTTAGTCCAAGAGGCAGGAGAAGCTCTTAGCAAGGACTATCAAAAGATGCCCAAAGAAAGCTGCTTTCTAACAACCATAAACTTATTATTCAATCGTTGGCCTTAACTATATGAAAAGCCTTCCCTTTTGCTGGGCAAAAAGTAATGACTGGAAATCCTGTCCCATCTCTCAGGAGCCTGGGAGAAAGAGAAATAGAATATGTGGGTGTCTGAGAGATATGAAAAGAAAGAAACTTGAAGGTTTCCATAGCACTCTCTCAAGGATTATTGTATTCATAGTTAATGCTTCAAAAAATTTGTTTAGTATGACAATGAAGTCTAATATAGCATAAGTATGATGACAAGGCTAATGTTAAACAAGGCAACCTGGTGTATGGTGTGTCACATAACTATAAAGACATCTACCTGGAGCCAAGATGGGGTAACAGCGACTTTATTTATCCTCCTGCTGAAAATAACTAAAAAACAAACAAGCAGAATAGTTGACAATATACATCAAGCAGTGATGGAGAGTGATCCATGACTAACGGGAAACTAAAGAGGTGAGCCCTTTGACTTCCCCAGCTTGCTGCCAGGAGAGAATTTCCAGGCTGTAACGTGGGGAGGATGAATCTAGGTGCAACCCAGTGGCCTCTCAGAGTAGAGAAGACGGAGCTTAGAGAATGAGAAAACCAGGCAGTTAGAGTTTGTCATAAAACTAATCTCAATAATTTTAAAAAGATTCAAATTTGTTTCTGACCTCAATGGAATTAAATTAGAAACCAATAACAGAAAGATATGTGAACAAGTTCCAAATATTTGGGAACAAAATAACATGCTTCTAAATTAGTCTGTGGGCCACAGAAGAAATAAAAATAAAAATCAGAATATATTTGGAACCATATAAAGATAAAAATACAACACATAACATTTTGTGTAATACAGCTATAGCAGTACTTTGAGGCAAATGTATAGCACTAAATTGTCTCAGGCTTCCACCTTAGTAAACTAGAAAAAGAAGAGCAAATGAAGTTGAAACTAATACATACATACATACATACATACATGATTAGAGTAGAAATAAATGAAAAAGAAAAAAGAAAACCAGCAGGAAAAACATCAAACTAAATATTGGTTCTTTCACAAGACTAATAAAATTGATAATTATCTAGGCAGACTACTATGGAAAAAGAGACAAAATTATCAACAGTAGGAACTAAAAAGGTGATATTACTACAAATTATACAGGTATTATAAGAATAAGGGAAAATTTTGAACACATTTATGCCCTTATATCACGATGTAGATAAAATGAAACTAACTCTTTAAAAAACACAATTTATCCATATTCCCTGAGGAAAAAATAGATAACCTGAATCCCTTTATCTATTGAATAAATCAATTTTGTAGTGAAAAATCTCAAACACACACACACACAAAGCCCCAGACCATTTGACTGGGAAATTCTACCTAAAATTTAATGAACAAATAGTAACAATTCTGCACAAACTTTTCCAGAAAACTGAGGAGGAGGGAATACTTCCCAAGTCATACTATGAGGTCACCAATTTATTCCAAAACCCAAACCAGATTAAAATTTTAGGAGGAAAAATGAATCACAGACTAATCTCACTTATGAATGTGATGCAAAAATTCTTAATGCATTTTTAGCAAATCAAATATAACATGTAAACATATTGCTTTATGACCAAGCATAGTTTATCCCAGGAATGCAAGGTTAGTATAATGTTCAAGAATCAATCACTGTAATTCACCATATTAACCAATTAATTAAAAAATACCCATATGATCATCTGTATAGATGTAGAAAAAGAATTTAGACAAAATCCAGCATCCATTTTGATAAAAACTCTCAGAAA
The DNA here is from genome assembly GCF_016906955.1 of Phacochoerus africanus. Lineage (NCBI taxonomy): Eukaryota > Metazoa > Chordata > Mammalia > Artiodactyla > Suidae > Phacochoerus > Phacochoerus africanus. The sequence continues at coordinate 136,306,559 of NC_062545.1, forward strand.
ACTAGGAACAGAAAGGAGTTTCCTCAACCCTGAAAGGTAGCTACAAAAACCTATATCTAACATTATTCTTAATATTAAAAGACTGAATGCCTTTCCCCCAAGATCAGGAGCAGGGTGTATACACTCAGCACTACTCACCTCAGTATAGGAGATTCTAGGCAATGCAGTCAAAAAAACAAAAAAGCATCCAAATGGAAAAAGCAAGCAAAACTGTTTTTATTCATAAACAACATGGTTGTCTCTATAGAGCATACTAAGGCATATACCAAATAAGGTGTGAATAAATGAGTTTTACCCAGTTGCAGGATGTAAGATCAATACACCAAATCAAACGTATTCCTCTATAGTAACATGAACAACTGGAAATTGAAACCAAAAAAATTACTTCCTATAGAATCAAGAAATATAAAATACATAGGGCCCCAAGCGGATCTATAAACTTAACGTGATGTCAATCAGAATCCCAGAACTGGAGTTCCCGTCGTGGCGCAGTGGTTAACGAATCCGACTAGGAACCATAAGGTTGCGGGTTCGGTCCCTGCCCTTGCTCAGTGGGTTAACGATCCAGCGTTGCCGTAAGCTGTGGTGTAGGTTGCAGACGCGGCTCAGATCCCGTGTTGCTATGGCTCTGGTGTAGGCCGGTGGCTACAGCTCCGATTAGACCCCTAGCCTGGGAACCTCCATATGCCGCGGGAGCGGCCCAAGAAATGGCAAAAAAAGACAAAATAAAAAAAACCAAAAAAGAATCCCAGAACTTTTTAGGAATTTATAAGCTGATTCTAAAATTTATATGGTAATGCAAAAGGACCAAGAATAGACAAAAATAATTTGAAAAGAAAAATGTAGAGGACTAACACTGTTTTCAAAATAATACAGTAATCAATATACTATAGAATTAATATAAGATCCACTAATTAACAAATGAGAACGTTCAGAATAAGGCCCATATATATATGATTAGCTGATTTTTGACATATGTATAAAGGCTATTTAGTGGAGAAGGGATAGTCTTTTCAACAAATGGTTCTGGTACAACTGGATACCCATATCCACAAATAAACTTCAAGCCATACATCATACCATGTACAAAAATTAACTGAAAATGAATGCTAGACTTAAATGTAAATTTAAATTATAAAGCTTTTAGAAGAAAACAAGGGAAAAATCTTTGTGATTACTTTAGATTTTTTTTTTTTTTTAGGGCCTCACCCAAATTTCCCAGGCTAGTGGTCAAATCAGAGCTGTAGCCGCTGGCCAATGCCATAGCCACAGCATGCCAGATCTGAGGTGCGTCTGTGACCTACACCACAGCTCCCAGCAACACCAGATCCTAACCCACTGAGGGAGGCCAACCTGATGATCGAATCTGTGTCCTCTTGGATACTAGTCAGATTAATTTCTGCTGAGCTCTGATGGAAACTCCTGCTTTAGATTTTAAAAATATAAGATTTCTTAGATATAACATCAAAGGCATAATCCATAAGAGAAAAAACTTGGTAAACCAGACTTCACTAAAATTAAAAACTTCTGATTTTGAAAGCCACTGTTAAGAGAATGAAAAGACAAGCTACAGACTGGAAGATAATACTTCATATCTGGCCACATATCTGATAAAGGACTTACAGCCACAATATGATTTAAAACTATCAAAACTTAATAATAAGAAAACAACTCAACTAAAAAAATGAACCAAAGATTTGAACAGACATTTCCCCAAAGAAGACAAGCAGATAAATATAAACATATGAAAAGATTCTCAATGTCATTTTTCATTACAGAAAAAAACCCTAAAATCACAAGGAGACACCATTATACAACTATTAGAAAGTCTGAAGTTAAAAAGACTGACCCAAAGGAACACCTAGAACTCTCATAAACTGCTGATGGGAATGTTAAATGGTACGACTACTTTGGAAAACAGCTCAATCATTTTGAAAAAGGTAAAAATTCACTTACCAAATGTCCCAACCATTTTATTCCTAGGTATTTGCCCAAGAGAAATGAAATCCTACAAAGATTTTTATAGGACTGTCCATAGATGCTTTATTACTAATAGCTAGAACTAGAAACAAATGACTATCCACTGGTGAGTGGCTAAACAAATGATGGGACAGTCACACAATTGAATACATGTCAGTGATAAAAAAAGAATAAACTCTTGATGTGTTCAACAACACAGATGAATGATGAGATAAGCTTAATGAAAAAATCCAGACCAAAGAGTACATGTTGTATGTTTCCATTTATAGAAAACAGAAAATGCAAACAAACGTATAGTGACAGAGAGCAGATCAGTGGTTGCCTGGGTGCAGGGAGAAGTGAAGGGATTGAGAAGGATTATAAGGGGGTACAAGGAACCTTAAGAACTGATAGGTATGTTTACAACCTTTGTCATGGTGATCATTTTATAAGTTAACATGTGTGCTAAACTTGTCTAATTGTACATTTGATTTTAAATTTTTTTTTTGTTTGTTTTTTTAGGGCCGCACCCATGGCATATGGAGGTTCCCAGGCTAGGGGTCTAATAGGAGCTGTAGCTGCTGGCCCACGCCAGAGCCACTGCAATGCAGGATCTGAGCCCCATCTGTGACCTACACCGCAGCTCAGAACAGCGTTGGATCCAACACACAGCCTCTTGGTTACTAATCAGGTTCGTTAACCACTGAGCCACGATGGGAACTCCCCAATTGTACATTTTAAATATGTGTTTATTGTATATCAATTATATCTCATGAAAGCTGTTTTGTTTTGTTTTTTTGGTCTTTTCTAGGGCTATACATGTGGCATATGGAGGTTCCCAGGCTTGGGGTCTAATTGGAGCTGTAGCCTCTGGCCTGTGCCACAGCCACAGCAACGTGGGATCCGAGCCACATCTGTGACCTACACCACAGCTCACGGTAACACCGGATCTTTAACCCACTGAGAGGCCAGGGATTGAACCCGCAACCTCATGGTTCCTAGTCGGATTCGTTAACCACTGAGCCACTACGGGAACTCCCAAAAGCTGTTTTTAAAAACGTTATTTGTTAAAACAGATTTACTTTTTCCGTGTTTACTTTTTCTGTACATGATTCTGTGGATTTCAAATCCAACAATTTAGGGATTTATTATATTCTGGGTGAATGGGTATGTATGACATGATTTTATAATAATCCTACAGATGTGCATTTTGAATACAGAATGTGGGCTCTTGAGAGAGCAAGAGAGAACAGCTGGCCCATTTTCTTGAGCCATATGAAGGCGGGTATCTAAACCACATATGCTGGAGAGCTTTTTTGTTTTCAGCTTTTAGCTTAGCAACCTCATTAAGTAACAGAGTGGGTAGCCTTTTGTAACAGATTCACCATGACTGACATAAAGGTGCATGATAGAGCAGAAAGAACACAGCTGTGAGTTCCCAAGGAGACCTGGGTTCAGGTTCTGTCTTTGCAACTTTCTGCTTTGGTTCTCACTACAAAACCTTCAAAGGAGAAGGCCAATACCTACTAACAAGAGTTTGATGATCTAAACCTAAACTCTTCAGTATAGCTCTTCTTTTTCTCATCAAGACTGTTTAGAAGCATCTCAGCTAGGAATGCTAGGGCTAGCTGTTGGTAAATCAAGGCCAGGCAAAGAAGTGAACTTCAATGCTCGGTGCAGGTCAACAGCATCATCATTAAGTTTTTTTTTTTGTCTTTTTTCTTTTTAGGGCCACACCCTTGACATACGGAGGTTCCCAGGCTAGGGGTCTAAGCGGGGCTGTTGCTGCTGGCCTACACCACAGCCACAGCAACGCCAGATCCGAGCCACCTCTGTGACCTACATCACAGCTCACAGCAATGCCGGATCCTTAACCTACTGAGGCCAGGGACTGAATCCATATCCTCATGGACACGAGAGAGGTTTGTTACCGCTGAGCCACAGTGGGAACTCCAACGTTTCTTCATTCATTTTTGTATTTAAAGTCAACACTGAAAACAGTGAACAACGGCAGAAAACATGAATTCCCTGGTGAGGAAAGTTCTTGCTACTGCTCACATTCCAAATGCAAGAAAAAGAATGATACTTGAACTGTTAATGAGAAATCAAACTTATAAAAATGCTATATACACAGAAGACACTTTCAAAAGTTTTCGAGGTTATTCCAGCTAATAACACTGTCAAAGATTTGTCCAGAACAAGAAGACATCAGTTTCTCACAACCAGCTCTGCTATGAGAGATGGAAGTGCAAATTATTATATTTTAACTTTGAAGAGGCTTTCTTCAGTGCATTTGCTTATTATTAGCCAATCTGTCTCTTGTTGCTGCTGATGACTACTTGTTAGTATACGGCAGCAATGCCTTTGGAGGCTGCTGTAATTGAAGGTTACCAAGAGCCTCCACTGCTAAGATGCATTCTCCAACTTAAGGCAGATGTGATCAGCCTTGTTTTTAACAAGACAGAAATAAATGGAAATCTGTGATTTGGCTAATTGCAGGTTTCCTAGGACTATCTTAATATAGGAAAAACTTTGGACATCCTCTGAAAAATACCTTCCTTCACTCTAACTGCCTGGAAGCCCCATTCTAAGTGCCTCACCTCTCAAGTTGGCACAGACCAGAGAAAACAACTGCTAAACTGTTGAGTAAATAACCAAGCTTTAAGAAATATTTAGAGGTAAGAACTCAGTTAAATCAATTCTTGCGGCAGAAAGTATTAGCTTAGTTAGCATTGCCTCTAGGAGGACAGACTCTCTGAAGCCAAAGACTCAAAACTCCTACAGATAGAACTCGACTAATCATCTTTTCAGGCATTCATAAACATAAAAACAAGACCATATTTCCCCTGATGTTCATCTCCCCTCCTATCTCCTGACACTGGCACAAGAAATGACTTTGGAAGAAAAACCTACTTGCTTCCTATTATACTATCCTTGAGACCCAGTTAAGAGGGGTCCATGGACCCAAACTTGAGCAGATTCTGCTCTGGCCCCCTCTGTGGGGAGTCTGGGGTGGGGAGTCTAGGGAGCCTACAGAGCAGTATCTTTCCCAATATATGTCCCTTCCAATATCTTTCTAGGACACACTCTATGCTACCAGGGACCTCAGAACTTCCTGATCGAATAGTCCTGAGTGACCACTCCCAGGGCCTGCAGAGCCCTCTCCCTTGAGAGTGTGCATCTCTGGCCTGTGAGATGATCAAGTGCAGAGGTCTGTGGGAAGGTATGTGGAGCTTGGACGTGTAGGCTGGGGTGTGCTTCAAACCTTTCCAGGTGTAGGATGGGGCCAAAGATGGTAAGAAAAGGGAGATGGGCTATGCAGTGCAGCCACTATCTATCTCTACACTGCTACATGCAGCCTGGATCTCCATGGAGTCTGAACTCCATGAAATATGAACTTCTAGATCTTCATGCAGGATAAAACCGATTTTCTTTAAGTGTTAAGGTGGGCCCAGTTTTCATGCATCCCCTAAAGAAACTGCTGAATACCTTTAGCTCAGGATCTTTGATTTGGCAATTCCAAGTCAAATCTTAAGTGAGAGACCTTGTTGAAGTTTTGTGAAAGCAACAATCAACATTAAGATTAAAAATATTTACGTAAAAAACTTCATTAAGTGCATTGGCCACTTAGTTACCAGTTATTTTCTACTTTCAAACTCGTAGGTAAATAAACTTCTGCTACATTTCATAAAATTGATCTTCAAAAGTCAATACATCTGAAAGTCTATATATAAAAGTTTTGTGGGGAAAATGAGGTGTTTTTCTCACTGCCTTAGAATGGCATTCTCAAAGAAAAAAATTTAGCCCTATTGTGTTTTAATGTCACAATGACTAATGTATTTCGTAATGGCTGACTCAAAATGTTGTTGCCTGTTACGCATCAGAAAATTCACTAATATTTTCATTTTCTCAATAAATATCTACTGATCACCGACTGACACCACTGTACCAGGCATTCCACCAGCCTCTGGGTATTTGACAATGGATAAAATAAATAGATAAGATGGAACTCAATATATTAACTGGAGGAGAGTGATAAGTAAACGAGCAATTCCAATATTTGATGAAAGCTATTGAATTATTAGAAAAATGGAGGAGGGACACTGAGCCCAATCCTGAACTGCAGGAAGGTTTCCCAAAGAGGTAACCCAAGCTGAGTGCTTAAGTTAGCTGAGTAGGTGTTTATCTGGCAAAGAAGGAAATTTAAAATGTCTACTCAGAAGACTTCCAAATTCCAGTGGACAGTGATTACACAGGAAAGAGACAGAAGAGAATATATTTGTTGACTGCCAGACATAGTTGAAGTGCTTTACATGTGTTAAGTAATTGATGTGTACAATAACATGGTGAAGAAGGTATTATTAGCCCCATTTTATTGAGGGAAAAACAAGGGTTCAGGGAGGTTAGGAAGTTGCCCCCAGACATGGGACCAGACAGTGGGTAGGCCTGAATTCAAACCCAGGAACAGGATAGGTTCCTCCCATCATTTCCAGGATCACTGAACTGGAAAATCATGTTCAAACAAAACTGCCTTATTCTTTCCAGTCAGGAAGCGTGGCTCTTTGAGGGAAGTGGAGGGTACATCTACCAAGTGCACTTCGGTTTTAAATAGATCCCACTGGTGACATTGGGTCAGGGTGTGTCCAGAATGGGAGATGACAGAACTGAATCCAAAGCTGATGAACCTACAGTCGAGATTTCCATGTTGGGCATCCTTTATGCACTGTGAGGCTACATGTGGTTCTGTGCTATGTAGGGTCATCAGAATTGCCATTCAAATTGACCCACTTGATGTCCAACCAATAAACTGAACATAGGGTGTCTGCTTCTGTTCCTCTAAAAGGTCACAACTTAGAGCCCGTGTATGTAAACTGGCCTCAGATTATAGAATTAGTTTCTTTCTTTAGCTGTCACCAACTGAATATGAAAATAAGCTTAGTCACGTAGGTCAAAGTGTCCAAGAACTCACCTTTTGATGAGAGAAGTGGGACAAGAAGGTTTTTATTGGTGTCAACTGCATAAGGAAATATGTTTTTTTTGTTTTGTTGTTTTTTGTTTGTTTGTTTTTGTCTTTTTGCCTTTTCTAGGGCTGCTCCCACGGCATATGGAGGTTCCCAGGCTAGGGGTCTAATCGGAGCTGTAGCTGCTGGCCTACGCCAGCCACAGCAATGCAGGATCCGAGCCGCATCTGCGACCTACACCACAGCTCACAGCAACGCCAGATCGTTAACCCACTGAGCAAGGCCAGGGATCGAACCTGCAACCTCATGGTGCCTGGTTGGATTCTTTAACCACTGAGCCACGACGGGAACTCCCAGGAAATATTTTTTTATACAATTTGTAGACATAGTCCTAAGCATATGAGAGAGATATATACAGATATACATACATATATATGTATTTTCTATAAATTATATATATATCCCTAAATAATTTGGGCCTTTTTATGGTTCAAATGCTGCTTCCCAGAGGCATTCATTTAACTGTACAGAAGTAAAGACTGCAGAGTTTTGAGGAGCTAATTAATCAAGGTTCATATCTTGGATGAGGGCTTACTTGCCAGAAAGGTAGCTTATGTTCTGCACTAATATGTCTGATTTTAGAGAAGGTGACTACATTGCACCATTTAAATTTGTCTGAGGTTAATTAAGCAGGGGAAATTCCTGAAGCTTTGATCATGAAGGAATGAGAAGCACACTACATACAGAAATTAGAAATAGCAATATAAAAGATAAAGCTCTTTTGAACCAAGTACACTGGTGATGATATAAATGTTTCCATCTACGGTTTATTCATTCACTCAGAAGGGGCCGCACCTGCAGCATATGGAGGTTCCCAGGCTAGGGGTCAAATTGGAACTGTAGCTGCTGGCCTACACCATAGCCACAGCAATGCAGGATCCAAGATAGGTCTTCGACCTACGTCACAGCTCACGGCTATGCTGGATCCTTAACCCACTGAGCAAGGCCAGGGATTGAATGTGCGTCCTTATGGATGCCAGTCAGATTTGTTAACCACTGAGCCATGACGGGAACTCCCCAGGGATAAGTATTTTGAAGAAAAGATCAAGCCAAATAAAGAGAGAGGGATGAATGAGGTTGATGCCTTCTGGGTTGGCTGGGTAGGGAAGGTCCCCCTGAGGAGGGGACATTTGAGCAGATGCCAGAATGCTGTAAAGGGCAGGCTATGTGGAGACCCAAGTGAGGGCAAGTTCAAGAGAGGGATCAGCCAGAGTGAGGGTCCTGACATAGAAACAAGCAGTGTGGACTCAAGGAAGAAGGAGAAAGTCAGCGTGGCCAAGGAAGTATTAGACATGCAGAGACCCTTAGGAGAGGGGTGAGGGGAGGGTGTGGACAGACTTAGCGGGTCTCGAGAGGCAGGTCATGCAGGGCTCTGAAGGTCATGGTAAAGAGCTTGGATTCTATTTTCCACGTGATAGGAAGTCATTGAGGGGTTTTACGTAGGAAGGTGATATGGTCTGATTTATATTTTTCCCAGATTCATCTGGCTGGGGCATGAAAACTGGACCACAATCTTGAGTGCCATCATTGACCTAAGGAGAACAGTTTGGAAGCTACAATAATAGTCCAAGAGACGATGACAGACACCGAGGTGACAGCAGGTGGGGTGGTGATAAATGGCAAAATCTGAGACATGGTGAAGATAGGGCTGAACCCATGTACTGATGGACTGGAATGATACCCGGGTTTTTAGCTTGAGGATCTGGGCCTATTCCAGTGCCACTCATTGAACTTGGGAAGAAGTGGGGAATAACAAGCTTGGGGGTGGGGGATATCAAGGGTTTAATTTTGGACACATAAAGTCTGAGATACCTGTTAGATATCCAAGAGGGAATACTGAGTAGACAGCTGGATAGACAAGCAAATGTGTACTATAGGGGGAATATTAGGGCTGGGAGTAAAACTTAGGAGATAGCAGCATAGAGGTGTGTACTATAAAGCCATTGTCTGGTGAGATCATCCAGAGAATACCTGGGGGTGAGCACTGCTTCCAGGGCCTTCTGGCCTAGGGCTGGGAATAGGAAAAAGACCCAGCAAGAGAGATGGAGTATGCTGCTGGCAGGTCAGGGAAAAACACAGAAGAGTACCTCCTGGAAGCCATGAAAAGAATTTTTTGTTGTTGTTGTGTTGTTGTTGTTTTGCTTTTTAGACCCACACCTGCAGCACATGGAAGTTCCCAGGCTAGGGGTCAAATGTGAGTTACAACCACCAGCCGCAGCCACAGCCGCAGCAATGTGGGATCCGGGTCGCAGCTGCAACCTATACCACGGCCCAAGGCAATACCAGATTCTTAACCCACTGAGTGGAGCCAGGGAAGGAACACTTGTCCTCATGGATCCTAGTTACTGCTGAGCCACAACGGGAACTCTAAGAATAGTCTTTTAATAAAGGTGGGTGTCTGTGATCAGTTTTATCAGAAGTTGCTGAAAGGCCAAGTAAGAATACTGACTGATACAAAAAGAAAACTTTTAGAGAAATATTAAATAAAACTTAGGGGCTCTGTAGTTATTTATGTGAAAAAATGGACGTCAACAGGTCATGATTTGATAAACATTCATTGAACCGTCTTATTGTAAAACCCAATATTTAATCTAAAAATAGTGTGACAATTATGATAATCATTTCATGCTCTATGTAAGTCAAATCATTACGGTGTACATCTTAGACGCACACAGTGCTGTATGGCCATCATATCACAACAGAATGGAAAAATATAAAAAAAGTATGATGTTAGATAGCAGTTTTTATGTTGACTAGAGGCTTATCACACAAACAGAGCAATCAGCCCAAATGCCAACCAAAAACCTCCTTGAGCGGCTACCTCCAGGGGGAAGAGATGATTTCTTCCAATTCTGAAGAATTTTAGCCACTGCTATGTGAGTTGTGTTGAGGTAAAATATGAAAAGAGTAGGATCCCAAACTTTTATAAATGGGTTAAATTCTCCTGTCAAAATGCCCCCCTCACTGATAAGCCTGTATCATTATTACAGCCAAAAGTCCATATCCAAGGAAATGCCTCTATGTTCTACATTAAATGTTGGCACCACTTGCATTTCTTGGCATCTTTGCAGACATTTGGTGAACTAGTATAGAGCGTTTCCTCCTTGAATGATCTGGAACACATGAAACCAGAGCTAGCTTTCTCTTACCACACAATTTCATGCCCTAAATGAACTATGTCCACTTAGCTGATACACATTCAAAGAACACGTTTAGGAAATATAAGTCAATAGCAGTGTAAATAAAATAACATTAAAATTTAAAAAGCAGCGTGCAACAAAATAATCCAAAATCCAGTTCAAATCATATTATTATATTATCCACTGCTCAGGACCCATGCCTCCCTGCCCCACCACTACCTGAATAATCCTTAGGTCTATCATACAGACAACTAAATTATTTAATCTGCCTCTAAAATAGTGAGGGATATTTGTCTTTCTCTTTCTGACTTACTTCACTTAGGATGAGAGTCTCCAGTTCCATCCGTGTTGCTGCAAATGGCATTATTTTGTTCTTTTTTATGGCTGAGTAGTATTCTATTGTGTATACATACCACATATTCCTAATCCAATTATCCATTGATGGACATATGGGTTGTTTCCATGTCTTGGCTATTATGAAAAGTGCTACAATGAACATGCGGGTGCATGTGTCTTTTTTAAGGAAAGTTTTGTCCAGATATATGCCTAAGAGTGGGATTGCTGGCTCATGTGGTAGTTCTATGTATAGTTTTCTAAGGTACCTCCATACTGTTCTCCACAGTGGTTGTACCAGCTTAAATTCCCACCAACAGTGCAGGAGGGTTCCCTTTTCTCCACACTCCCTCTAGCATTTGTTATTTATGGACTTATTAACGATGGTCATTCTGACTGGTGTACATGTATGTGTAACTGGGTCACCATGCTGTACAGTAGAAAATAAATTGTATTGGGGAAATAATAATAAAAAATTAAAAATAAAATAAAATAGTGAGGGATAGACACATTGCAGATACTCAAACAACAGCTGAACTGTTTGGGAATGAAGATATACTTTTGGAATTTTTAACTCTATTAAGTCAGCTCAAAAACAATTCAATTTGTAATTGTTGCTCATAAAAGACTTGACCAGTATGAAAGTGGGGGGAGAGTCTCAACATGTAATTATTGAGCTTATCAGCTTTTTAAAACATCCCTTAGCAACCTAAACTTGTGTAATTTGATTTTCTTGTCATTGCTTTCCCTATACTATCAAAAAATGATGCTTTCTTTACTATTTCAAACTCATCATAAAATTGCTCAAAATCTGAAATTCAATTTGCCACATTACTGCTAATTTGAATAATGGCTGAATAAAAGACAGGAAACGCTGAAGCAGCATTGATTTCTAAAACATTTTGCACTTTCCTCCTCCATCCCTGTAAAGTAAAGCTCGGATGCTACGCACAATTACACAAGAAAATCAAGAAAGCCATTATATTCAGCATTTTGTCATGATCATTGTTACCATGGCAAAAAGTGGGCTTAGTTTAGCACATCTGCTACGGGCGAGGTCCACTGGCCTTTTGTAAAGCTGAGTATCAATATAATGCCAAATTCTGTAGCCTGTCACTGTTTTGTTCCAGGGCAAGACTATTGTCCACAGACGCTACTGTCTCTTTCTTTAATGATGCGGACCAATGTCATCTTAGTGTAGTCTTACAGTTGGCTAGCGACCAAGGAACACAGCTAACCTAGGAACCTTATCCCTTGACCCACCTTTTGATGGAAGGGATAAAAAAGATGTGGTGTAAAACCTTGGGACTCCAATACAGAAAAAGCCAAAACTTCAATAGTTGCATTGTAGATGGCCATAGAGTTGTACTGAAAATAGACCGGGTTTGGAAGTGAGAAAGACAAATGCATGATAACTAGCTGTGTGCATATTATTTTCTCTAAGTATCAGTTTAGTTATCTGCAAAATGGAGGTAAAGGTAACTTCCTTGTATTAACTGACATAACCTGCAGGCCCAGACACAAGGTGGGTACTCAGTAACATGGCTTTCCCCTCCTCCAACACTATCCTTTTCTTAACCACCCACATCTCCATGCCTTTAGGGATGCTGATTGAAGCTGGTAGGTAAACTGTGTTCTACCACTGGAAGGTAATTCCTTTTGATCCTTCCTATTGTTTGGATACTTTCCTCAGAGAGCTGAGGATAAAATCTTTTTTATGATCTGACAGTAAGCATAACTTTCACACCATGAGGATAAAAGTCAGCGTCAATATCATCATATGCATCACATCCTATTATTCAGATTCTCGTCAACACCAGTATTATCACTCTAAAATAGAAAATGGAATATATACTAATTTTGACCTAGTGCAGGGATTTTTAGTTTTAAAAAATGAAGCAATGTTACAAAAGCAGGGAAGTTTAAATTATCTGAAATGAATACATTAATCAAGCCTCTGTATTTACTGGAAACAAAGGCTACTAGCATTTTTACCAGCTAAACAAAATATTTTTTCTAATGAGATTTTAGCTGAGTATCGTTTATCTTAAGAGAAAAATAATGGGGCCTTACCTATTCCAGTAGCTCCAGAACTGGTCATGCAGGTAGGCGTGGTGGCTACATTCATCACCAAATGAAGCTTTGCTTTCAATCCAGTGAATTATGTGCCCTTCTACAGCTAAGGGACAAAGCATTAGGAATACAGAGCAAAGGGAAGGGAAGATTGAAAATTCTGAACTCTAGCCAGGTCTCTCTATGTTTCATACTAATGAGTGGGGCTTAGCCCTCACCATCATCTACAGATGTAATTATAAAACAACACATCATATATGTTCGTTATAAGGAACATTTATGCAACTATCACATCCCTTTTATTGTAGTCATTTACAAAAGTCTCTCTCCTATTCTGAGACTATTTGTATAAGTTGACAAGTGATGTGCAAGCAAACCAAGGTGAGCATGGCTTTTCAATAGGACCCTATTTTAAAAATTCAGTATTTAGAGCAATGGCTTGAAAATGACAACCAAAATGTCTTTAGAAGACATGTTTATTTCTTAAACATATGCAAAAGTTTTAAGGCATAGATTTCTTCTAAACCTCTCATTTTCTGCTTCTTTAAAATGATCTTTTCCAATTATTTCACACATTTAGATACAAAATTATAAAGCTAAGCTAGATTCTCTGGTAGCATTTTCTAATAGTAACAAAAATTTAAAAGCTATGGGAAAAACATATTCCTTTTATAAACAAATGCACAGAGGAGTTTAAGGACTTACCAACGGGTACTTGTAAAATAAAGTCTGGCGTTTTGTCATAACCCTTTGCACGGAGCTGATCTTCATCTATAGGAAAAATAAATACTATTACTTATAAAAGTATTCCATTAACAAGACAGCAATATAATTGCTTTTCTTTCTTAAAAATGTGTAAAAATTATTAATGCAGTCATACATATCATTCCTGTGTATGCAATACTGTGTCAGAATAAATGAACTTTCTTAAACCTGAAGCATAGATATAAAAATGCCATTGTCCCTTCTGCATCTTTATGTCTTTATTATAAACATCATTAATTCAAGCTGTCATATGCTACTCTTTTTATAACTGAAAATATTCAAAATAATGAAATATACCTACTGATGAAAAGAAAAGGCTTCTTTTCATCAGTAAGTATATTGAATATCACTAATGTTACAAAGCCAATATTGACAATTTACAGTAAGGCCTAAGCACACTGGCCTTTACAATGATAAAACAAATGCTTTTATTAAAACAATTAAGAAAGTTTGGTTTCAATTAGTGAAACTATTCCTACACACAAGAACACACGAAAGGGACAAGGACAATGAGATCCCCAGAGAGAATTAATTACCCTGCTTAATACCTTTAGTATGCTATTGCTTCTGGCATTTACCAGAGTTTTACAACTAACAGTGTGTAATTCTGAAAAGCAAACAGGCTTTGAGATTTTTTTCAAAATTTCTTCGATTTCTTGATCCTGTGTAAATATCAATGATCCATTCAGAAGGAAGGGAGGCAGGAAAACAGAAAGCTTGACAAAGTTGGAAAAAACTAGGTAAGTGCTTGCTTTAAAAAAAAAAAAAATCCTCCAATATTTTCTAAATGCCGTCCTTGACTTCTAATGGTATTACAGTGTGATTCTGAGATGAGCAGTTCTCTGTTAAATTTTGGAGTGACCTGGTCATTCAATTCCAGACACGGCTTTCTGTCTTCACCCAACCTCAACTAATGGCTCAACCAAGTAACAAGGAAGGCTGTGTGGTCTCTTAACACCTACTGGGCTGTTGACATTGTCATGCATCCCATTCGCCTTCCTGCATCACCTTTGATTAAAATTAATGGCCCATTCCCAGTGTTGGGTAGCTTATTTCCAATCCATTTGTCAGGCCGAGACAGTGGTTTCATGGCCAATGTTCAGAAACTCTGTTTTAGAACACTCTCGTGTACATCCCGAAAGGTCAGCATTTTAAACATCAATAACCTTTTAACGACAAGACACATATTTAAACGAGATATTTAAGCTAAATTTGGTGAAGGTTGACATTCTTTATCCAAATTTTGAAAGACTGATGCTAGAATTCTGAACAATCTCCCCTGCCTGAAATATAAAAAATGCTAGGTGAACTGCTGTAATAAGGAAATACATTCTGAAGTAATCTTACTTCAAAAACAACAGTATTTGGAAAACTGGACTGTGGACTAACAAGACTATAAAACATTTCTGTCCTCTAAATGCTTTCTGGCTATAAGAATGTTTAGTGGAAAAAGGCATTTATTAAATCAACCCAAGTGCCTAGAGCTGATGTTTCAGGTAGCTGACGAACTGTTTTTAAAGTTGGGTTGACATTAAAAAAAGAGGGATTAATATTTTATTAAAACTACCCTAGCTTCATCAACCTTTGCAGATTTTAAAATCTGTTTCAGAAATGATTATGTTTCTGACAGCAGCTCCAAACAAAATCTCAAAGGTCACCATGCAATCCAAATGCATAAGCTAAAATCCCTTAAAAGGCTGATGCTTAGACCCTTGTTCACTGCTCCAAAATTACTAACACAATTCCCACAATTTAAATTTCATGGCTGACTTAATGTGAAAATTACCAAAAAACCCAACCCCCCCCAAACTGAATATACATATCAGGTAAGGCTAGGGAGACTTTCCATCTTTCCGTGGAAAACCTCAAAATACAAAGGAGTGATCAAAGGCTTTCTCCACAGCGCCCTCCGCCTCCCTGCCTCCCTCCCTTTCTCATAGTAGGAAGATGATTCAATAGTGATTGTACCCAAAAGATAGCTTCTGAAGTCTGTCACCACCAGATACTATACTTTTTCCAAGTAAAGAGGTTATTCCACACATCTGAAATGTTATGTTAATAGGTATTGGGTATCCTCTCTGTTCTTTATTTACCCAATTCTCACTGCCTCACCTACCCCTCTTTCAACCTTCATACTATTTCTTTTGATTTCCTAAAAAAGGAGGAGGGAACAACTTGGCAAAGTTCAGAGAAAAGGGCAGCTCCAGTATAGGAAACAGCATTTGTCAATAGGTGGCCTTGCTAATTTGGGTCTTAGGACCCAGGAGAAGTTTCTATTATGGGTCATCCTTCTGGGAGATTTTTAAGGTCAGCCCCATCCATCTGATGTGATTTCCTGGCCTCAGCATTATGCTCCTTTCCTGGCTCCCAGGGCCTCTTTCCTCACCATGAGATGATCATCCGAAACTATGGAGTATGGATTTAAAATGCGGTTGACCACTTGGTGGATCAGAGTTCCAATTCTAGGATCCAAAGGCTATGGCTGTTATCATCCTGCGCTACTTCCCTTAGGCTTCACCCTCTGTTCATTCTCTTGTCTGGTTGTGCATGAGCCTGTCTCTGACATGCTGGGCCTGAAGCCTCAGCTCTGAGGGCAGGAAATGTTTCCTTTTTTTTTTTTTTTGTCTTTTTGGCTTTTCTAGGGCTGCTCCCGCGGCATATGGAAGTTCTCAGGCTAGGGGTCTAATCGGAGCTGTTGCTCCCAGCCTATGCCAGAACCACAGCAACAGAAGATCTGAGCCGCGTCTGTCACCTACACCACAACTCATGGCAATGCCAGATCCTAACCCACTGAGTAAGGCCAGGGATTGAACCTGAAACCTTATGGTTCCTAGTTGGATTCGTTAACCACTGAGCTATGACAGGAATTCCTTTTTTTTTTTTTTTTCTTTTCATTTTTAAAACCCCATCCATTGCCCCCCTCTCACCTACCTATGTACACATATTTATACTCAAAAGGGTAAGGGAATACATCGTAAGGGCATTTTTAAGGACATTCATGTCTTCTACGAAGCCTGCCAAGACTTTATTAATAATAATTTTACAGGAGTTCCTGTCATGGCTCAGAGGAAATGAATCTGACTAGTGTCCATGAGGATGCAGGTTCGATCCCTGGCCTCGCTCAGTGGGTTAAGGATTTGGTGTTGCTGTGAGCTGTGGTGTAGGTTGCAGACACGGCTTGGATCTGGTGTTGCTGTGGCTGTGATGTAGACTGGTAGCTACAGCTCCAATTTGACCCCTAGCCTGGAAACCTACATATGCCATGGATGAAATAATAATTTTCTTTTTTGATTTAAGAGACAGTAAACGTGACCTCAAGTTCATGGTTGTATTTGATGACTCTTGCTGCTGTCTTCCACCCCTGGTCCCAGCTGTCTGCTCAGAGGTGCATCTTGATTATCAAGGAAGGAACTATTCATGGGAAGTTTTCCTACTTTTTTCTCTGATGTTTAGTATTTTACATAACATTGAATTTATTTATTCCTTAAAGTTTGAACCAAATTCCCCACAATTAGCAGTCTAGGCCTGGTGCTACCACTGTGGGCAGCTCTTTGATTACCTTTCCCGTTTATTTTAATAGCTGCTGATCTGTTTAGATTTTCTTCTCTTCTGTAGTCAATTTGGCAATTTATATTCTCCTTGAGAATCATAAATTCCACCTGGGTTCTTAGAGCTTTTACATATTGGAGCCAAGTGGTTACTTATGATTCTTTGAACTCCCAAAGTAGCAAACTGCATGTTTAGGTAACATGCTGTTTTCTTCAAGAGAAAAATGATCAGGATTAAGAAAAAATAAAGAATAACATAAATTAGAAAGGGGTAGGGGGAAGAGTAATGGTAATGTTTTAGTATAACTTCCCAAACTGTTGGGAATCGGCATGAAATCAATACCGTACACCTAAACTTACTCAGTGAACACCTAACTTACTGTACACCTAACTTACTCAATGAACATAGCAAATACGAAGTGGTGCTCTTCTGGCTTAAGGTATATTAAAAATACCCAATATATTTCATAAGTTCTAAGCTTGTTAATATTATGGTTTAAGTGTTCCTTATCCAAATTAATGTAAGAATATTCTCACTTAAAGCAGACTTGTTAGCCTCCAGATCCATGAAACAGGATTTTTAGATAGTGTGTTCCTCGTGAAACACAGTATTTCTGAGCTCGTAAAGCCTTCCTACATTCCAATTTAGACATGATAAAAGAGGCCAAGAGAAATTAAGGGACTGCCACGAGTTGGCCTCTCAAACAGTCAGAGACCAGAGCCCACCTTGACCAAGTCCTGGTTTGTCCCATCAGACAACATATCACTCTGAATTATGCAAATAGTTAAATCTGATCATGTAAAATACTTATGAAGTAGGGGGAAAAAAATCTCATTTTCCTCTTAGAAGATCTGGACACACAAGAGAGGGGAGGGTTTGTCTGCTGGACATTATTTAACCGACACATTCCTGAAGAGGAGATGAAGGAGAGCATCTCTTGATTTCCAGTATTTTTAAAAACACTTTCTCCAACAGAACTAAAAAAATCAAGGAAAGTGCCTCTATAGATAAAACTGATGTTAAATGTTTAAACAATCCAGATCTTCGTTTATTTTTAAGTTGTCAGGCTCGCCTTTAGAGAACATTTTAAAAAAGGAGTCTCATGTATGTAGCGAACACCGTGAAAGTTAAATTTCTCTGGCCTTTTAATTACCCTCTCCTCTAAATGCCCAAAATATCCAAAGCAATTAAGTCCTAATTACACAATTTCTTTTCCTAAAATAAAGGGCTGATTTTGAGTCACAGAACAAAACACATCTGAAACTAGTTAACAGATACTTGAGAATCACAGGAGATCATCAGGACGACCAAGAAAAAGTCAGAGGTTTTCTTTGGTTTGTTTTCTTGAAAGGCTTCAACTTTAAGAAACACAGTTTATTCCCAGAGATATTTTGCAAAATTCCAGGACACAATGTCTAAAAATGAAACGTTACATTCTGGCATGGTCTCTTATCTATGAATTTGTCAAAAGGTTTCTAAAATGCTAGGTTAAAATACCTTATAGGACAAAAAGGATCTTTTTAACACCTGTTACATTTTTACAAAGTTGGGGAAGGGCAAAAAGTATATATGAGCACAAGTGTAAACTATAATCTGTTTTATCTACTCTGGTATTTTGTTTTTTCTGGTCTTGTTTTTTGTTTTTCCAAAACACCATCTCATTCAATACTTTGGAGTTATGACCTCTGCATCCTATATTTTTATATGCTCTAAGAATAAGTTTTTTGGCCCAATTTAAGAAGTTAGCAGGGTTTGGGTAACAGATATTACTATGCTATGCAATCACGTGCAAAAGTAAGCTGAACAGATATGCATTTGATGGGGAGATTGATAGCGCTGATGAATGAAATCTTTAGAGAACCTAAAAATTTTATTACAGCCATTACTTTCAACCTCTTCCCCCAAAGCCTCTTATCAAAGCCACTAATAAGGAATACAGCTGACTGCTCTGACCTTGTCTTGGCTTATGTCTTTAGGGGACAATACTAGTGAAAACTGAAGGGCCCTAAAGATAGGAAACAAATGGGAGGTCACAAGACCAGACGGTGCAAAGTGAGGCAGGGTAGGTTGGTCCTTGCTGACTGGTGGCAGTTAGAGACAGAGGGTGGGAACATAACAACAAAAGCAAAACTCTTTTATGTTTTATGTCATGTCACTCTAAATTCTTTTGCTTGAATGCCACCAAGAAGGGACAAATCAGCATGGAAGAGTAAACAGAATTCCAGGCAAGGTGTTGGGTGGGCAGAGGACAATAACTGTGATACAAAGCCTGGGTCAAGTTTCCACTAAACAGAACAGGGGAATGGGTGGTCACAGAGCCCTGACTGCAAAGCTCTGAGGAATGGTGGTGGCCCTGGTGGCTCCAGCTCTTCTAGGTGTAGTCACTGATGTCCCTGAGCTAGTACTGATGGAGGGAGGGATGTGTGCAGTTCTGAGACATAAAAAGCACCTTTATACACTCATGCCCAGACACAAGGGACCAAGAAATCCATGCAACAATATGACTAAAAGATGTTACCTCCCCCCACTGCTTTTTGGTTATGGGGAGTAAAGCTCGAACCAGCAGCTAATGTTCTGTGGAGTGAGATATTTTTTTTCTATCCTGTACCCTGCCCTGTCTAGCACTGCCATTCACTGGCACTCTCACCATGTGATTCTGGTGGGCGGTCAATAATGTGGCACCCAACTGCTGGCCATAGGAGGGGACACCTGACCCAGACTAGTGGATCAGAGCCTTTTATGAGGCTCATTATGGGGTAAAAGAGAAGTACCACTTTTCCCTGGGATTTAACTCTCTATTAGAGTAAACAAATTAGCAACCATCAGGGACCATCTTTGTTGTTTGAGGATGAAGTCAACATGGAAAACAAGAATACAAAAGGGAAGAACGAGGTGATACTGACGACATTTTGTCTTCTGGATTCCAGAATGCCAAACCTCTCCTCCACACTTCACAGTTGTATCTCTGGACCAATAAATTCTCCTTTGTGTGTGTGTGTTTAATCTAGTTTGACTGGATTTCTGTCACCTACAATAAAAATGGTTCCAATTTATCAATGGTGGCCAGGAAAGCAGATATGGGCCGATGTGAGTTGTCTATCCGGAGCAACGGTGAGCCTGAAGCAGGAACTGCAATTGTAAGTGGACAGAGTAACCTGTCTTCAAAGTTTCAAAGAACCTGTCTTTCAGCAGCACACACAGGTCTGTGATTCTTTTCTCTTAGTCCCAGGGAGAAGCACTGCATGAACATATTCCATTAAGGTGAGTCAGTAAAGATGGCCCCTCACCTTGACAATTTTTTCAGGAAGGGGAGGCCTGGACCTAGATTCTCTACATCCTACTCCAATATAATGTTCCTGTTACCCTGAAAACTCCATCTTATTTTTAACCTTTAGTTAGGAATTTAAGTAGTTGATACCTTTTGAAATACCCAACCATCCCGGTTCCCTTTAGCTTATTCAACCTTTTGTTTTATTTCTAGTCTCTTAGCCTCTACTGCTGACATCTGCTTGTAAACACAATCTTAGTATTCTAAATATCATCTGTTCCCACTGCATATTCCTCACCTAAAGTCATAATCTCCTGTTTGTCACATCATAATCACTTCCCCAGAGCACTGTTGCTTCAGGGGGGGAATAAAGCAGCAGGAGGAGATGGACTCTTAGAAACAAAGATCCTAATTTCTTACAGCAAAGGACATCCTTCACGAAGCCTATCTAGCTTTACAGACTACACCCTCATGAAGTCCCACAGAGTGATACATGAATGCAAGGAGAATACCCGTGTAAAATATGCTGGTTTGTCATAAGGCGAGACCAAACGGGGTAGGGTGAGGTAGGGACAAAGCAAAGTCTCTCAGGTGTCACTCAAAATAATTGTTAGCTTCTACTAACAGGGCAACATTCACTGGAAAGAATAAAATATCTCCTGAGCCATCCTTATTAAGCCAAACTTAAAAAGAATTTGCGCAAGCTAGTGGCCGTGGAAGTCACTAATGGAAGTCCCTCCAACCTGGAGATATGCCAGCCCATGGAGGATGAACGGATTTGTCTTCTATCTTTGGTACAAGCGCTTTCATATCTTCCCTAACGGTGCGAACCATCTTGTCTTCTCGCTGTCACTACTTTCCTTTCCTCCCTTGCCTTTTGTCTAAATCTCCCCCCCCACTCCTGCCACAACCCCGTAAAAGAGAGAGAAGATAGAACAAAACATGGTCTCATTAATTACCTGAGAGATACAAATGAAAACAATTCCATCAGGAGACAAAATACATTTTCTCTTTCATTCCATTAGAAATGGAACAAACCCCGAGCAGAGGGGATAAGGATGGACACAATGCTAATGGGTCACTTTAAAGTTTGAGAAGGGTTTTTTGTGCTTTCAAGCCTAAAACTGGGCAGCAGGGTTTCCACATCTTCCGAGACTTTAAATGCCGATCAATAAATATTAATTCTAAATTAACTCTCTTTGGAAAGAACTGACATGTACTTACCTGAAATTTTTCTGGAAGGCTCCCTGTTTGATTTATGTTTTGTCTTTTTAAATCCCTAATGGTGTCTGCCCTTGGCAAGTACTTAAAAGGTATCTGTCTGCTGCACCAACCAAAGAATGGTTAGCTTAATGGTAAGACAGCCAAGCTAAGGAGTTCAACTAGCCGTCTGAGAAGCACATGGCAGCAGGAAGGGGTTGCTGTGAGAGAGCCTATGAGTAAGCCAAATTCCATCACCACTTCCAGAGAAGTAGCTTCTGAGCCAGTGGCATTTTCCTCATATGTAAAGGGCAGCTATTGATTTTTCGTATAATTTGTTCCTTTCTTTCAAAAGTTTCACAGAAGTAGCACAACAACAGTCTTGGATGTATTTATTTTCGTTATCAAAACAAGTGGGACAGGCTAGATGGAAATGCATTCTTACTGGACACACATGGCAACTGTGTGGCTGTGGGCAGCTAGAGGGAGGGAATGCTTACCATCAACTTGGTACTAACTAGTGTAGTTCCTGCCTACAGAGAATACACTCGACAAAAGTGAGTTGAAAAGAATGAGCAAACGATGAATAGACTGACAAGAACTCAGAAATTTCTAGAAATTATCTGTACTAATTTGTTTGTAACTTGTCTCCCTACTAGATCATAATGCTACAAAAACAGGGATTGCATCTGACTTAGCACATCTAGTGCCTGAAATAGTACCTGACTCAGTAACTTATTTTTGGAATAAAGGAATAAATATATGAATACAATATATTTTCATATTGGAGAAACTAACATCATTTATTCAACTCTGACTTCTCTTAATATCCATTTTGAGAAGTACAAAATAGATAAATCTACAAGATGGGCTAAATCCATGAGCACACCCAAATCTTCAATGAAAAGGACTCTTTCTTCCCTTTTCAATAGTGCCTAGTTAAATCTTTTGCCATAGCAACTGCTCGGTACATGGTTATGAATCAAGAAAACTTAAGAAATTATTAAGGTTAAGATAAAAGTGATTCATTTTTATTTTTCCCTTCTATCTGACCTCTCTCTAAAAAAGGTCAGATAAAATATGTATTTTATAAAATGACATATAGCACACAATGGAGAAAAATTTTAAATGGGATAAAAAATTTCGGGAAGTCATAATTCTTAAGAAGGGTTAATATATAAACAAATAAGAATCTTTGTCTTTTGAAAGTAGTCCAGATGAGAAGCAGAGAGAGATTGATTTTACTTTCACTTGTTAAAAAAAAAAAATCAAAGTAAAGCAAATATGTTTGCAATGTCTCTGCAACAAAAATTCAAGGTATACACGTGTAAACAAGAAAACAGAGGATCAGATTAGTGGTCTATTTATATACCAATATTTTTCTGTAGTTGGATTTAAAATGATGATCTATCTAAATTTACCTGACACAGTACTTTAGATCTAATTCATCATTGTGAAGGGGTATTTACCAGGTAAAAGAACATCCCCATGACAGTATTTTATACAAGGCTTTGAATTTTCATGTTTTAACTGTAAATAAACATGTATTTATTCAGTACTACATTGAAGTGCTTAAATGCACAGAATCATATTTCTTTGTATGCTGATGAGGAAATGCTGCATAATGGCACTGAGGTTACATAAGTCAGCTAAACATTCATTTAAATATTGGTTAAGTATCATCTTCGGTATGCGTCCATAAAATAATTACCTTTAGAGCCTAGAGCACAGTGGAAAAGAGGGGACCCTTCCATTTTAAGTCTCTTGTCTGAACTTGTATGCAAGTGGTCATGACTCCTTGGCTGTGTTTCTGCACTGCCTTTGTCACCCAGGGCAACTCAGCCTAATGCACTCAGTCTCCCAGAATCAAGGGAGTGGAGAACTTAAGACTAAGTTTTAGGCCATGAGTAAGCATTTACTCTTCCTCCTTACTGGGGTCTTGTAGGCCTCAGGAAAGCATAGAAAAACTACACAAAGCAAAGGAGTGGAACTGAGAGCCTGATTACTTGTAAGCAGATGGTGCCAAGAGGGTAACACCAAAATATGACTGCTCAACTAGCGGCTTCAAACCACAGATCTGGCCATGGCTTACAGGCCACTAAGTGATCCATGTGACCAGATACTTCCTAATTTTTATTTATTTATTTTTATTATTATTATTATTTGTTGTTGTTGTTGTTGTTGCTATTTCTTCGGCCGCTCCCGCGGCATATGGAGGTTCCCAGGCTAGGGCTTGAATCGGAGCTGTAGCCACCGGCCTACGCCAGAGCCACAGCAACGCGGGATCCGAGCCGCGTCTGCAACCTACACCACAGCTCACGGCAACGCTGGATCGTTAACCCACTGAGCAAGGGCAGGGACCGAACCCGCAACCTCATGGTTCCTAGTCAGATTCGTTGACCACTGCGCCACGACGGGAACTCCCTAATTTTTATTTTTAAGAAGTCCTAGATTTTTAATTTTTGTTTTATTTTATTTTTTGGTTTTTCAGGGTCACACCCAAAAGCATACAGAGGTTCCCAGGCTAGGGGTCTAATCAGAGCTACAGCTGCCAGCCTACGCCAGAGCCACAGTGACAAGGGATCCAAGCTGTGTCTGTGACCTACGTCACAGCTCATAGCAACACCAGATCCTTAACCCACTGAGTGGAGGCCAGGGATCAAACCAGCAACCTTATGGTTCCTAGTCAGATTCATTTCCGCTGCACCACAATGGGAAGTCCAGATACTTTGTAATATTAACAGAACTCCGCACTTCTACAATGTATCTCTTGGTGCATCATGGGTCATCTAGTCCAACTGGTTCTGAGCCATTATAAACTCTAATTTTTAAAATTAGATTTTAAAAGACGATTTCTATCTAATTTACCTTCTTTCCATATGCTGAATAGCTCAGTTCTTCTCACACAAAAAATCTGCTGCTTTAAATACCAAAGTTTAATTCAGTAATCTGAGGCCACTTTCCTAATTTATCAACTTTCTTTAACCCTAGCTAGAGAATATTCACAGTATTTCCCATCTCCAAATAATCAATAATCTTATAACACAGTCAACTCCTTCTCCAGGTCATTAATAAAAATACTGAATATGAAGACTTTAAATAGACTTTTTGTAGGACTGTATATAACATTCCTCCCCAACTTGACATAAGGCCATTTACTGGACTTTCTTTGGCTATGTCTTGTTCATTTTGGAACAAAAATTATGGAATTCAATACTGAATTTATTTTCTTTTTTCAGCCGTACCTGCAGCATATGGAAGTTCCCAGGCTAGGGGCTGAATCGGAGCTGCAGCTGAGGCCTATGCCTCAGCCATGGGATTACTGGATCCAAGCTGCATCTGCAACCTATGCCGCAGCTTGTGGCAATGCCAGATCCTTAACCTACTATGAGCGAGGCCAAGGATTGAACCTGCATCCTCATGGAGGCAATGTCGGATACTTAGCCTGCTGAGCCACAGTGGGAACTCCAATCCCCAATACTGATTTTTTAAAAATATCTATAAAACAGATGTGTATAATAATATGACCTGTATAGAACTTTTACAAATTACCACATTTAAATAGAGAAGAGGAATTAATTCATTGTAGAATTCTTTATACTTTCCACAGTCATTAATGATATGTATGCCTTTTAAGGCTTAATTTCTAATGCTTAAGAGATGTTGAAGGAAAAAAAATCTGTAATAAGATTCCACACTGGCACACAAACACATGCATACATGTGAGATTTTAAAAATCATACTAAATCTGTGATGACAACTTGTGTCTGGAATAAAAATAATAAAGGTCCAATATTTCATTTTCGAGTAAAAGTAGTACCTAATTCCATACATGAGACAAAAATTTCTCACATGAATTTTTCTAAGTATTATTTTCAATATATAAAGCATCTTATAGACAATATTTCTTTTGTTTCTTTCATAAGGCCTAGATGATGGTTAATATCTCACGATACCAAAAGTAATACTGCAACAGATATTAAAGCATTTTTTCAGCCACTTATGCTATAAAATATTAATTGCAAGTCTGTGCATGTACTGTCTATACAGGGGGTTAGGTAACTGAGTTCCTGCTCAGTTCTAAATCAATAAAAGATAACATGCACAGTATCCATCATCGTTTGTTCTTCCTTTAGTACATAATAACTACAAGTGGAAGATTTTAAAAATATATATATTTAAGCACTCGTGGAGATATTATAAGCTGGCGAGCATGTAAGCAATACTTACCAAGGAAGGACAGGTTTTTCTCCAGAAGCAAATCTCTTAGCAGGACTTCATGCTCATAACCAATGGCGCTGAGAAGTCAGAGTTAAGGAAGGTTACAGGTAGAATTACACTATCAGAAAAATGCTAATGCCAGGGCAATACTTTGAGATGAAATGGAAAATGGAGGCAATTATAGCAACTATTTTCACCTGTAGCCCACACCTCTGAGGAATGAGATTTCTGTACACATCTCCTTATTTAAATGATTCAATGGACATTTTCTATAAAGTTTAAATAGATTTTGCCAAGTAAAGATTTGTAAATGGATGTGTACTTTATCTTCTTTTGAAAAGAGAGAGTCATTTTAAACACCCTTTATGCTATATTAAACATTCCTCAATTCCATTTAGGACCATTTATTAAGCACTTCCTAAGTATGGCAAAGAATACCAAGCAGCCTTTACCCTAAAAGAGTTTCCAGTCTTACAGAGTTCCATAAATCTCTTGTGAATTCACACTGGTCACAGAGCCAGCATTTGGCATCTCCTATTTCACTTCTAGTCTCTGACTGGTGATCTTCTGTGACTTGGGAAGCCAAACTGACTTGTTGAGAATTATATATACTTTGGAGGAAGGACCTCCTATTAAGGGCTGTGGATTAGGGTGTGGGTACAGAGGCTATTTTGAGGTTTCTTCTCATGTGTGCAAGTGTTCACATATTGTAACATGCATTTAAATATATACACACACACCCATACAATTTTTTTGGAGTGCTGTTATGAGGCAGGCACTGTGTTAAGTGTTTTAAGTGCTATGTTATTTCACCCCCATGGTTATTATCATACTCATTTCATAGATGAGGAAACTGAGGCTTAGAAAGGAGTCTGCATAAGGTCATATGGCTAATGTATGGCTCGGAGGGTCAGAATAAAATGTCTGCAAAGCCTGTCTATGACTTCCATTCAGCTTCTTCTTCTTCTTTTTTTTTTTTTTTTTTCTTTTTATGGCCACACCTGCAGCATATGGAAGTTTCCAGGCCAGGGGTCCAATTGGAGCTACAGCTGTGACCTACATCACAGCCACAGCAACACTGAATCTGAACTGCATCTGTGACCTACACTGCAGCTTGCAGCAATGGTAGATCCTTAACCCACTTAAGTGAGGCCAGGGATCAAACCCACATCCTCGTGGATATAAGTTGGGTCCTTAACCCATTGACCCATAACAGGAACTCTTTCATACAGTGTCTTTAACAATATTAAAATACATTATGTAAAAATAATTGATACTAGTTAATATTTCCTAAATACCGTACACTAAACCATTGCACTGGACACTTGGGAGTATTATTTAATCTTCACAGCAACCACATGAGAAGGTTACTATTAGTCATTTTTACAGTTAAGGAAAAACCAAGGTTCAGGAAGGCCGAGGAACTTGCTGATGGTTCCATGGCTGGTAAGTAATGAAATCAGGAATGGGACTTGGAATTCTCTTGTATTTTCCAAAAAGGATGAGATTGTACAGAGTCTCGTGTATTTTCCAAAAGGATGAGATTGTACAGTCTGATACTTTAATTCTGTCCAAAGCATTTAGTTACATAGGCAGACCTTGCAGGGATTGTGGGTTCAGTTCCACAATAATATAAATATCACAATAAAGAAAGTCACATGAATTTTTTGGTTTCCCAGGACATGTAAAAGTTATATTTACACCATGATGTAGTCAACTAAGTGTTTAATAACACTGCCTTAAAAAAACAGACATGCCTTAATTAAACACTCTGGCTAAAAAACACTAACCATCACCTGAACCTTCAGCGAGTTGCAATCTTTTTGCAATCATAACATCACGGATCACCACGACAAATAAAATAATAATGAAAAAATTACCAAAAGGTGACACGGAGACACAAAGTGAGCAAATGCTGTTGGAAAAATGGCACTGAAAGGCTTGCTTGATGCAAGGTTGCCACAAACCTTCAATTTGTAAGAAACATAACATTTGAGAGGCACAATAAAGCAAAACGCAATAAAATGAGGTGTGCCTATAATGATCTAATTCTCCTTCTCACTGATAATGTCAATCAGCTCCTACAACTCCTTGGCTTACCACAGACACTTTAATTCTGATTCTGCAATACAAGAGTCCAATTTAAATCAAAGAAAGCTTGGAGTTCCTGTGTGGCTCAGCAGAAACAAATCTGACTGGCATCCATGAGGATGGAGGTTCGATCCCTGGCCTTGTTCAGTGGGTTAAGGATCCAGCATTGCCATGAGTTGTGGTGTAGGTCTCAGACGTGAGCTCGGTTCTGGCGTTGCTGTGGCTGTGGTGTAGGCCGGCAGCTACAGCTCCGATTAGACCCTTAGCCTGGGAATCTCCATATGCAGCAAGTGTGGCCCTAAAAAACAAATCAATTAATCAATCAATCAAGCAAGCAAGCAATCAAAGAAAACATATTATTTGTAAAAAAACAACAACAACAACAAAACAACAAAAAACTCAGAGAATTGTCTTGCCTTTTCTCAGCAGATAAGTGAATATAATTTAAATCTTAGCATTCAAGAGGTGTGATTCATAGTCACTGTCAAAACAAGCCCCAAATCACTATCACTGTCTTTTTCTTCCTATTGTCCCCTCCTTCCCAAGCACATGCCTGCACATATTTAATTTCTCATTGAAAACAAAATAAAGGAAACAAAATTTTAAATCACAAAACTTCACACATTTACAGAGACTTCTGAAGACATCTGATGAGTACCTCTGAGTGGCCTCTCATTACTAGGGGCTTCCCACGTTTTAGAACTAAATTATTTACTTCTGCTCTCTATAAATGTGCTCTCATTCCTATTGCTGTAAATTATTTACATCTAAAATGTTGAATCATGAAACTGAGGTTACTGATGGTAGAGAAATGAAACGTGCAGCATTTTCAGCTTCCTGCATCATTATCTTCCCTTGCTTCTCTGTTTAGGTCTTTGTCTAACAGCTGTGGAAAGTTGAGGTGGCTAGTTTCTCATACCTTTTGTGTTGGTAAAAATAACCTGTGGCAGGAAAGGTGTGAGTGCACATGGCTATGTAGGAAAAATTATTGTAGACATGAAAAGGAAAGCACAATGCCAATTTATACATCCTTTGCTACTGTGCTTTTTTAGCATCTTATTAATAAATGACCAATTTACTTTATTCTACTTACACAAATGTCTACATGTAACATTTTCATAATAGAGTGAAAAGGCTTTGCGACTACACTATTCACTAAATGTGTACTTGCTTTCTAATGAAATGATGTAATTTACTGAGAGTAAGCCATGTAAACACTACCAAATTATCAGAAAAACATATAAAACAGCATTTTCACTCACAGGGAAATCCAATAATTTTTACTCAGTGTGAAATAAAATAATTCCTGTTTGGCCTCAGAAACATCTATACAAGTGTATTTATATTATATAAAACTGCTACTACCTCAATGCAAAGATAAAATCAGTTCTCTATAAACTTCTCAGCCTGTTTTATTTTGCATGGTAAGAACAATTACTAATTTGAAACTTTGGAAAGATATACTTCTTGATTATGCTTTGTTTGATATAGACATATATAAAATACAAGGCTTAGAAAATAAAGCTTATAAAAATAGTAATTTTTCCTGGCAAAAGGCATAATGGAACTGTGAAATTATAATCTAGTCAGTGAATGCAGTTTATAGACATACATCATTATCAATTTATCATTTATCAATTGAGATCATGTACTACATTAAATTCTACTGGCAATAACACAGCCAAAAAAGGAACGTGAATGATGGCAAAAATGGAAGGAAAATACTCCAAACAGAATTTATAATGCTTCATAAGCAGAAACACTTAGACTTTCTCTATAATAATACCGATTATTGATGTATGGCAGTGACCATGGGGCAAAACTTGTAAATAACCTCACAAGCCATTTTCTTCGCCAGCAATACAGCAATCCAGTTTCCCGTAAGCATCTCAACTATTACTGAAAAATAGCCTCCTGGCATTTACAAAGCAGTTGACTTCATACTTTAGTCCATGCATATATAATTAGATAGTTATATTTAAAATCAATATGCAATCCTTCAAAAGACATTATGCTTTTAAAACCTTAACTTTAAATTGATTTTTAACTATTTTATGTGCTTTAAAATTAACATGTAACTCTGCCCCAGATACTCTGAGATGGTGTTAGTTGTTATATGAAAGCGCTAAACATTATCACTGTAGCAACACGGGGTTGGCATTCTGACAATTTCTAACACTTGTTAATTTTACACTGAAAATAAAGTATACTTTCACTTTGGTCTAATAAAGAGATGAGCTTATCACAATGCTGTGATTTTATAAATTTAAGTTAGATTAGGAGGAAACAGACTTGGGGAATAGACATACAAAGGGCTATAATATAAACACTGAATATTCTTACCAGTGGGCTCTGTTAAAAGATCATTTTTCTTCTTATTTTTTCTTTTTCTTTTTTGGCTGCCCCGAAGTATATGGAGTTCCCAGGCCAGGGATCAGATCTGAGCTGCAGTTGCAACCTATGCCTCTATGCCCCAGCTGCAGCGATGCCTGATCCTTAACCCACTGTGCCAGGGATCAAACCTGCACTCCAGCACTCCAAAGACACCACCGATCCCGTTGCGCCACAGTGGGAACCCAAAAGATCATTTTTCAAAAGTTAACTTTATAAAAATAAATCTTTTTTTAACAAAAATTTCACTGACTCTAAACCTTTATGAAACAAGGTGGAATAAACACACACACACACACACACACACACACACACACACACACACACACACACACAGGATTAGCAAGGGCTTCAAACAAAAAGCCTCCTGACTGATAATCACCAAGTCACAACTGTTCACAACACTACAGAGCCCAGAGGTGCATGTTATATTAAGAAATATGAGACTAATAGACTCAGACATAATTTTCATTAAAAAATTACTAATTATTCACACTTTAAATAGTATTTTTAGGCAAAGATTATCCAAATTCTTAGTGTTGCCACAACACTACTAAGTGTATGGATTAAAAATGCCCTGCTTCTTGAAGTAGTTACTGTCCACTCAAATCCTGTTTTAAGAAGCATTAATGCTTTAGTAATCTCAATGTCTTTCATGAAGAATGACTAAGACATCTGTCCTCATAGCCTTAAATTCAGTCCAGAGGGAAAATCAGCTTGGTTTTATCCAAAAATGTTTATTACTAGGGACCCCAGCAGCAGCTCAGGTTGTAATCAACATTTAAGCAATAAGAATCTACTGCCCTTTAAAATGCTATCTATGGTCTCTGGTGGCATTTTAATCACATCGTCCTTTAACTTCAGGCTCAAAATTTACTCTAGTAAACTCAACTGAATTTCGTCCATTTTAAATAGAAATTTGTTATACTTGAAAAAATCTTCACCAGAATGGTTAGATACATTCCAAGACAGTATGTTACCTGACAAATGACTCTGTACCTTTAAACTCATTGAAAACCAAGCAGTTTGAAATAAGCATGTGAACGTGCAACTGCTGAACTGACATCTTCCTGGGGCCTCTCTGATTTTCTTTTTTTAAGGCATAGAAAAGAATGGTCTGCAGTGACCCTCCAGTTGATTGAATATAAAAGAGAAGAGTGTGAAATGTGTTTTGTGAAGCAGAACTTTATGTCAGGTTAAAGCTAGACACATCTCCTCCACTGAGTCTAAGCTCGTCAATTGTGCACCTAAAATTTTATGGGGAAGGATACTGTTTGATGCAGTCCACCAGTGGTCCATAACAGCAGTCGTTCACGATGCACTGCAGACAAGAGAAAGGGTCTGGGGTGGAGTGACTACAAAAACTGTTACAGCTCAACAGTGCCTTAAAAGCAGTGATTACTTTTCTTTAAAAAAAATTTTTTTTTAATAGCTATCAAAAACACTGTTCGGATTTCATCACAGAAAACAAAAATTGCACGCTTTTTATTCACTATAAAAGCAAGCTATTAAAAGGTGAAATGCTCTTCTCGCAAATATTGCATTGCCATTTATGGTGCACCCTGACCTCAGTGATAGTTTATGATGACAGTAATTAAATGAGGTTTAAAATCCTTTACTCTACTAGGCAGATAACAGCATTGCCACTGAAAACAGACAGCTGTGATTAATACCTGATAGACCTGATTTGCTAGAACTCCATCTGGAATCTGAGAAGGGTCCCGTAGCATACTATTTATAACAGACTTGGAGGCTGCAGAAGAAAAGAGATGAACTGTTAGCAGACAGTCAACATACTTTTAATACAACATGAGAAGTGACATAAACCTATAAATACACAAGCCATGAAAATGAAAACATTACTGATACTAATCATTTCCCCCTTTTTTCAGATCTAAGGGAAGCTTTTAATTAGGCCATTTTGCCAAGTTTATAAGCCACATTGCCAGATTTGAAGATGACCTAATTTTTCCAAGGTAAATTAACAAGTACAGACCTAAAGCGTATGTCTCTTTGCAGATAAATTAGCTTTGGAAAAGCCCACTTGGGGAAAACAAAACAAAACAAAACAAAAATAATAAGGCAAGAAAATATTTACCTTTTGTAGGTAATTATGTTATAACTGAGCATATGTACTTGGAGAGCTTAGTGAAGGCAGGTTAGATTCAAAGACTTCAATCATGTCAATAAAAAGAACTTTCAGCCAAGAAAGCTCTCTGAATTCCAAACCTTTCTAAAATAATTCTCATCAACTGCCATAAAATGTTATATCCATTTCACAGGTGAGGAAAGTAGGTAAAACTAACTGACAATTAAATGAGGAAAAAAATATATACATACACATATTTATATTTATATATGAATTTTTGTCTAAACTATGTCTCACCCAATTGCAAATTAAACTGACCTTATCCTGGGGAGCTGCAACAGAAGCAGCTATAAGAGACATCATATAACCCTCTGAAATTTGAGGCAAGAGATCTTGGCCTCACTGTTCACTGTAGGCAAGCAGAGGCTAGAGTGGCCAGAACTCCTCTTCCTTAGCTTGAGAAGACGGCAAGTCTCTAGACTGAAGCTAAGTCAAGTGCTAATTACGAATGAATTATTTCAAGTCCTCCAGTGGAATCATTCCCAAACATTTAACAGAACAGCTTAGGGCCTGGTCCCTAATAGCACAAAGTAAGATGCACAGTGGATACTTGCCTAGTTAACAGAATGGACTCAGACCAGGGATCTATATCATTCAGGTTATGAGATAATTTTTGGCCTAACTTTTTTTTTAGATTATTACGTTCTTTATCAAGTTCAGTACCATAAGAACACTGACAGGTATGATAAATGTTAGTAAATACTGTGGAAACAAATAAGGAAATTACATCTTACTTAAGCATAGTACTGAGTGCACAAGGAAAAAAAAATGAAGTGTGGTTATTTTGAATTATTTCCTATTCTTAATTGGATAACTGCATACTTATAGCCGCAGCATGTTACATTGTATAGTTAATCGCCATTTGTAAACATGTTTGTATTGCAAGTGGAGGGGTTGTATTTGGAGTCTCAAGAAGATCATCATCACTGGAGGAAGCCCATCCAGGCCTGTCCCTACAACCAGCTCTGCAACCTGGCAAGTTATGGAGCCTTTCAAATTCAGTGTCTTTATCTACACAAAGTGATAAGGTTATCTGACCAGACTGTCTGAAGGGTTCTTATACGAGCCCCTAGAGAAAACAGCTACAACAGCTACTGTGTCATTTATTTTGTTAAAGCTTAAGTAATAATAAGAACCAAAGCAGGCTTGGGCATTTGCTTCATGTAGGCTTAAGTAAGATTCAATTACTCCCGAAAGAAACTACCATGCATAAGGAACACCAAACTTTGGCAATACAAAGAAGCAAACTATCTTATTATGAAAGAATGGATTATTGCAATAATAGTGTTAAATGGATTGTAAAGGATCTGGTGAACTCACTCTTGTCTTCCCAACTTAATTTTCAGGCCAGGCTCTAGGAGGGGAACCAAAGCAATCACTCAGACACTGGGTCACCTTCTCTGAGGTCCTGTACTCCCTCTGGTCCGTCACCAAGTCAGCAGATAGTGATGGTAGACCCATTCTTGGGTGGTACTCATGAGGCCATCAGCGTCTCAAGGAAACAAAAGCACCTTCTCCATGTGTACCTGGACATTGCTAAGATTTATACAGCTTACTCTCATGAATCAACACCAAAAGGCTATTAAACAACCAGATGGCATAACCCAAAGCTCTATCCTACAGAAAGTTACTGACCTCTTACCCAACTACATCCAAACTCATTGCTCAAATCATAAAACAAGGGCCCTTTTTAAAAGAGGGACAATATTCCTAAGACAGAAAAAAATTAGGTCATTTATTTTATGAAGGAAGAAAGGGCAATATTACAGGAGTTCCCATTGTGGCTCAGTGGAAACAAATCGGACTAGTATCCATGAGGACACATTTGATCCCTGGCCTTGATCAGTGGGTTAAGGATCAGGTGTTGTCATGAGCTATGGTGTAGGTCACAAATATGGCTTGGTTCCCACATTGCTGTGGCTGTGGCGTAGGCCAGCAGCTATAGCTCCGATTCAACCCCTAGCCTGGGAACCTCCATATGCTGCAGGGGCAGCCCTTAAAAAAAAGGAAAGAAAAGAAAAGGGAAATATTAAAGAAAAAATAAAATGATGATGTCATTAATTTTCTCACAATCTACATTTTAGAACAGGGTGCTTATCAGAATTAAGCCAATACACGTTAAAAACTCAGTTTGACTATAATGAATAGAATACTATTAAAATCAAAGGAAGCTTGCTAGAAGAAGTCAATGATTTTAAACTGAATAGTAAGGAGTTCCTGCTGCAACTCAGCAGGTTGAGAACCCGACCACTATCCATGAGGAAGTGGGCTTGATCCCTGGTCTCCCTCAGTGGGTTAAGGATCTGGTTGTGGCTGCAAGCTGTGGTGTAGGCTGGCAGTTGCAGCTCCAATTTGACCCCTAGGAACTTCCACAAGCCATAGATTAGGCTCTAAAAAGAAATAAAAATAAAAAAATTAAATAGTAAGAACTATATGTTGAGTCCACAACATATAAATGTTTTCACACTGTATACAAAAACTCAACAAAATCTCTTTTCTCTTTTTGCAAGTGCTGTTTTTCAGAGCAGGAAAGAAAGTGCTAACAGGGATCCAGGGGGAGACTCCAGATGTAGGACATGCCTGCCCTCCATTTCTGGGTTTCTGCACTCAGATTTGAGTCAGTCTTCATCTCAGATAAAGCCAGAGAGTGCAAGGATACATTTACACACATACTCTTCCAAAGGGAGGAAGACTCCTATCAACCAGATAAGGAAAGGCAACTGGACAACCTTGGGATGGCTGGGGAGATGAGGCCTCAAGGAAGCCCATGCCTTTCACGGAAGCTGTCTCTAGGCCAACCAGGACATCTGTCTGATGTGTACCCATGTATTTTAACCGTATGTGAACAGGAGTCTTGTTCTCTCTACCCTTTGCTAGAGGCATTCATTCTGTTGATTTCACAGTTTAAACCTGCCACTGCTTCAATTGCCGGGATTTCAATTATTTACCAAGTGTATGCAAAGCAAGAATGCATGAGTCACTTGAAGCAAGATGCACCAGAACAGGCAAGTCAGTACCTGTCAAAGCATGCTGCACAGAGGGCAGGCAAAAGGCAATGCCTGGACCAAGGCATAATGCCTGAGTAAAGATTATGATCTTTTTACTGTGGAATATTACTAACATATTAAAGAAGACAGGAACCTAATACAATAAACATCCATGTCCCATTACTCTGATTTCACCTCTGGATGGGCAATTAAGTTTAGATAGCCCAATATTAATTTGTGTAAACTTTTAAATAGATCAGTCTTGCTAGAAGTTGATTTGTTTTATTAGTATCTTCAAGAAACCAAATTTTGGGAGTTCCTGTCGTGGCTCAGTGGTTAACGAATCCGACTAGCAACCATGAGGTTGCAGGTTCGATCCCTGGCCTTGCTCAGTGGGTTGAGGATCCGGTGTTGCCGTGAGCTGTGGTGTAGGTCGCAGATGCGGCTCGGATCCCACGTTGCTGTGGCTCTGGTGTAGGCTGGAGGCTACAGCTCTGATTAGACCCCTAGCCTGGGAACCTCCATATGCCACGGGAGTGACCCTAGAAAAAGGCAAAAAGACCAAAAAAAAAAGAAAAAAGAAACCCAATTTTGGTTTTGTTCTCTCTACCACTCCATTTCTTCGAATTTCACTGAATTTATCCTTTTGTGATCATTGTTTCCTACTTTCTTCTTTGAGTTTGCCACATTATTCTTGTACTAATTTACTATGTTTACTAGATAAATTTTTAATCTTTTAACATACTCATTTTAAGGCTACAATTTTTCTTCTAAGTTCTGCTTTAGCTACATGACACAAGATTTGTTGTCATTTATAAATATTCTGTAGCTTCCATTATGATTTCATCTTTGCTTCACAAATTACTTTAAAACATTTCATTTTTTTATATTTCTAATTTGATTAGATTGTCATCTAATTGTAGTATTTGATATTTAAATTAACTTGGAGGTACTTGCCTGACTTTGTGTTTTTATATGTGGCCAATTTTTATAAATGTTTTATAGGTCTTAAGAAATAGTGAGGTTTCTAGTTTAGAGGTACAAAGTTCAGGTATGAGTAGTATATCAAGATTTTTTTTCTTGTATCATTCAAATCTACAATATTCTTAGTTCCAAACTACATATGAACCAATCTACTACTACTGTTAATTTGTCAGCTTCTCCTTATAATTCTGCCAGTGTTTGCTTTCTATATTAGGAGGCTATATTGTTGGGTGTATTAATTCATTGTTTTACATATACTTCTTGGAAATTACGTCTTTTGGCATTACGTCATGGCCTTCCCAATCTCTTTGTGTGTGTGTTAAATTTAATGTCATCTAGTAGTAATACTGCCGTACCACTTTTATTTTGGATGTCTACCTGATATATCTGGTGTTCCATTTCTTTACTTTGAATTTCATTGTGTCATTAGGTCCTAGGTCTGACTCTTACTAATAATAGCATATAGTTAGGTTTTCTAAAATCAAATTTGAAAATCTCTGCTTTTTAAAAAGTGAGTTTAATCCACTTGTAACTGAGATGTTTGGACCTATCTCCACTCTTATTTTCCATGTTCTGGTAGTCATTCTCTTTCCTTCTCCCTTTCCCCTCTACTACCTCCTAGTTGATTAAATTTTCTTTTTTTTTTTTGTCTTTTTGCTATTTCTTGGGCCACTCCTGCGGCATATGGAGGTTCCCAGGCTAGGGGTCGAATTGGAGCTGTAGCTGCCAGCCTACGCCAGAGCCACAGCAACGCTGGATCCGAGCCGCGTCTGCAACCTCCACCACAGCTCACAGCAACGCCGGATCGTTAACCCACTGAGCAAGCGCAGGGACCGAACCCGCAACCTAGTCAGATTCGTTGACCGCTGCGCCACGACGGGAACTCCTAAATTTTCTTTATTACTCCTTTCTCTCTTTATTTACTGGAATGTAATACATTTTATACTTACTTTTTAGTAGTCCTCTGAAAAAAATTTAAATGGAACAATATCTAATCATATCTGCATTGTAATTCTGAGTACAAAAAGTTTAGAATGCACTCACTCCAGTCAGAAAGCTTCCTATCCTTAACAATCTCCATATTACTGTGCCTATTATTTTTGTCCAACTGTCTTGTTTGTAAACACAATTTCCTAGTTAGTCTTTGTGATTGTTAATTTTATGTGTCAATCTGATAGGGCCACAGGGTGACACATTTGGTCAAACATCATTCTAGCTGTTGGTAAGGGTGTTTCTGGATGACAGTCACTTTTTTTTTTTTAGGGCCACACCCACAGCATATGGAAGTTTCCAGGTTAGGGGTCAAATTGGAGCTATAGCTGCCTGCCTACACCACAGCTCACGGCAACACCAGATCCAAGCCACATCTGCAACTTACACCATAGCTCATAGCAAAGCCAGATCCTTAACCCATTGAGCAAGGCCAGGGGATGGCACCCACACCCTCATGGATCCTAGTGGGAATCTTTAACCACTGAGCCACAAAGGGAACTCCTGACAGTCACATTTGAATTGCTGGGGTGAGTAAAGGAGGTCACCCTCCCTAATAAGGGTAGGGCTCATGTGATCAGTTGAAGGACTGACTAGAACAAAAAGACTGGAACAGAATTCTTTCTGTCTGACTGCTTTTGATTTGGGACACTGGTATTTTCTTTCCTTTGGACTAGAACTAAAATACTGGTTCCTCCTGTGTCTCAAGCCTGAAAAGCCTTTGGACTGGAATGGCACCACTGCATTGGCTTTCCTATGTTTCCAGCTTGCAGACTATGGATCTTGGGTCTTATTTGCTTCTATTATTATGTGAACTCATTTCTTATTCTCTCTCTCTTTCTCTCTCACCACGGACATATACCTACACATACACACATCCTATTTATTCTGCTTCTCTGGAGAACCTTCACTTACATAGTCTCTTTCCATTTTACAAAACATTTTAAAAATAGTCAATGCTTATTTACATTTATCAACATGTTTGTCAATTTCCCTTCTCAGCACTGCTTCCATATTCCACTTGTGGATTCAAGATCTGAAAACTGGATATTGCTACTAAAGCATCTCATTTATTAGTTCCTTCAGCTGGAATCAATGAGTAGTAAAATCTTTTAGTTCTGCCTCATATGAAAACATTTTTACTTAGTTCTCACTCTTGAATGATAATATAGCTGGGTATAGAATTACAGACTAAGATTCAGTCCTTTACAGATAAAATTCCAGTCTCTTGACATTTATTATTTATAAGAATGCTACTGTCAGTCTAAGGGTAATCCCTATATAGGTAATTTGTCTTTTATTTCTGGGTGATTTTAGATTTTTCTTTGGTATTCAATGGCTTCATCATGGTACACCTGGATATGGCTTTTTTATTTAGTCTGCTTGGAATTAGCTATGTTTCATGAGCCTAAGGATAAATGCCTTTAACCAGTTCAAAAAAAATTGAGCCATTATAGCTTTGGCCTCCATTCTCTCTTTCTAGAATTCTTATATTAGACACCTTTTAGAAGGTCTTATTTTATCCCCTATGTCTCCCACTCCTGTAAAGTGTTTATATTTCCCCTCTCTTCATCTCATGTCTTATACTAAAGTTACTTTCTTTAGATCCATCTTAGAATTTGCTAAATTTTTTTTTGTCTTTTTTTTTAAGGGCCACACCTGCAGCATATGGAAATTCCCAGGCAGGGGTCGAATCCAAGCTACAGCAACACCAGATGTGATCTCTCTGTGACCTACACCACAGCTCATGGCAACGCCAGATCCTTAACCCACTGAGTGAGGCCAGGGATCAAACCCACGTCCTCATGTATGTTACTTGGGTTCATTACTGCTGAGCCATAACAGGAACTCCAAATTCACTAATTTTTGTTTTAATATAATTCTTCTAATTTTGATTTTTTTGTCTAATCCAACACTCCACTCATCTAATGAGCTTTTAACTTCAATGACAATTATTTAATTTCTAAATTTTATTTTTGTTTTGTTTTGTCTAGTGCTGGGCCAGGGATCAAACCCACACCTCTGCAGTGACCTGAGCCACTGTAGTCAGATTCTTATCCCACTATGTCATAGCAGGAACCTTTTTTTTTTAAATGTGTTTTTCATACTATTTTCCATTCTTTCATTTATCCAGCTTTAGTCTTTTTACTTAATCAGCTTATATGTTAATATTATAAACATCGTCTTACAGATTAAATTTGCTGTCTTCATTTTCTCATATCTTGTCCATATTATACTATCTATCCATCCATCCATCTACTTACCTATCTTCCTATGATAGTGGTTTCCTCACTTGCTCTGTAAATTTTTACTGTGAGCTTATTTTCAGCAAGAATTGTTTGACCTGCACTGCGGAAATAACCATGACAAAGTAGTTTCATGTTTACTTTTGCAGAGATGAGTTTTATTGTTAATTTCTTAGCTTGGACTCCCTGTAGTAAATAAAGAGTGCAAATCTGGACCTAAACCCATAAATGGTGCTGACCTATACCTAATTTCTCTCTCCTCTCCTGATACTCTACAACCTAAGGCCATATACAGTGAGCAAGCTTCTTGCCATTTTCTCCAAGCAAGTGTAGTTTCCTAGTCCCTTTTTTTCATGATTTGTGCTATATGTGGAAGCTCAATTCCAGCTCCCGGCTGCACATCTTTCCCTATGGGGAATTAAAAATCCCAGCCTAGGCCTCTTATGTCTATATCTAAAGCTAAGAATATGGGCCTACACAGCATAAGTCCCTGTTCACCACTCTGAATACACATTCTCTCTCCATTTCTTGCACTTAGAGATTGGATTCCTTTTGTTTGAACTTGGTTATGTATTTTAAAAGACTTTTTTGTTGTTTATTTGATTTATCATTTCTATGTCTTTGTCATGGAATTACAGCCCATCAACAACTCATTCTGCTATGTTGCTGAAATATTTGTTGACCATTTAGTAAGAAGTTCAAGGGAAAGCTTGTTTCTTTGTTAATTTTTTTGAGTAAAAGTTATATAATTTAAAGTTATATATTTCCAAATAAGAGTGAGAAGGGCAGGTGGCAAATATGAAGGTAGAATGGAGAGTGGAGCCACCTAAATAATCCCCTAAAGGGAGTTCCCGTCGTGGCGCAGTGGTTAATGAATCCGACTAGGAACCATGAGGTTGCGGGTCCGGTCCCTGCCCTTGCTCAGTGGGTTAACGATCCGGCGTTGCTGTGAGCTGTGGTGGAGGTTGCAGACGCGGCTTGGATCCAGCGTTGCTGTGGCTCTGGCGTAGGCCAGCGGCTACAGATCCGATTCGACCCCTAGCCTGGGAACCTCCATATGCCGCGTGAGCAGCCCAAAGAAATAGCAAAAAGACAAAAAAAAAAAAAAATCCCCTGAAGTCCTCCATGCTGCCTGGTGTCTGGTTGGGACAGGGAATGGGAGAATGATCATTGGCAGCTGGAAAATAAACTGTTACCCTGACTCCTCCAAAGGCGACTGCTATGTCACAGGTCAAAGTGCTGTGCTAGTCAGCAAGACAACTTATTTCTGTGGGTTTGAGAATCAGTTCTATTGGATTCTCAAATATAAACCCCTATTTTTTCTTTTTGATGCTTTAAACACCGATCTCTTAACATGCTCATTATCTGGCAGTTTGGTCTGGACTCAATGTTGTGAGCCACATGGGAAGTCCTGGTCTGGACTCAATGAAGATAGTTTCTCTTTATGTGGCGTTAACTGGAGTGGATTATCTGGCTACTGGAGGCTTCACTTTTATGACATCACACTTACATGTCTGGCAAATCTGTGCTTGCGGTGATGTTACCCATAACTGTGGAAGAGGAT
This sequence comes from Phacochoerus africanus, assembly GCF_016906955.1. Lineage (NCBI taxonomy): Eukaryota > Metazoa > Chordata > Mammalia > Artiodactyla > Suidae > Phacochoerus > Phacochoerus africanus. Next base: position 136,347,490 of record NC_062545.1, read on the forward strand.
TCTTGGTGTTTCTCTCTTTGGGAGTTTCTAGGGTCTGCTTGGCCTTCCCCTAGAATTGATGGGTAGGTACCAAGAGCCCAAAGGAACTTGGCAGAAGCTTATGGTTTCTTATGACCTAGTCTCAGGTATCATACAAGACCATAATTTTTACTTACATCTTCCTCAAAAGAGGAAAACCATGCCTTCTAAAAGAAAGGTAGACTTGCAAAGCTGTGGAGTATAACACCTTTAAATGAAGAGGGAGCTTGGAACAGTAGTTACGTGCAGAGTCTAGAGATAGACTTGGTTAGAAGCCTGGCTCTTCTACCTACTAGCTGTGTCATCTCGACAAGCTAATTAACATCTGTGTCCTTCAGTTCCCTTATCACTAAAAGAGCATAACATTGGTGATTACTTTGCTGGGTTGTTGTGAAGATGTAATGAAATAATATGTAAAAAGCACTACCATGCTGTTTGAGACTTGGACTGCTAGAGTTGTTAACCTATTGCCTTGGCCGGTGTTAGGTTACGGTGTGTCCTGCTTTCTGCCTTCCAATATCACATCATCAAAATCATTCAGTACTTTCTCTGGTCCAGAGGTAAAATAAGAAAACCTTCATGAGGTGTATATGAAGCCAGCAGGCGGGGGGGGGGGGGGGGGGGGGGGGGGGCTGATCTTACCAAGCACATACTGCTACAGTCTTGAAGAGATGGTAGAAGTGAATCTATTCAACAGGTAAAATGTGGCAATGCCAGGTTCTCCCTTTTTACACCCCTCCCCTGCCAGGCCCCCTTGTGGGATTTAGTGCATTTAGTGCACAATCTAGAATCAAACCTGTTCTCTGGAAAGAACCTCGTAGAAATACTTTACACATCTGGGTGTGAAGCTTTATGTGTTGTCACTCTGAGGGGGGGTTTGTATTTTAAGTCTTGCCTATAGTATAGAAGAGAGGGACATTTTCCCCCCAGCTAAGGGCATTGCAAGCATCAGCAATCAAGCAAGTGGAGGCTTTACCCAACTCACTAACGCCCCACCCATTTTTACAACTCTTCCTTTCCTGAGTGTAAGCTCAGCTAAGCAGCCAGCTCCTGCAGAAAGGAACTGGGGGCAAACAAGCAGGTGAATTGTCTAGATTCTTAAGGTCCTGGGAAGTCCTGCCTGCTACAAAGAGGGCCATACACAGCTAGGACCTCTAATTCAATGTCATAAATGGATTTAAGCATGATAGGTAAGCCAGCATGGGGCTGATTACACACCGGATGACAGCAGTCTGGAGAGAAAACAAGATGAACTGAAGGACAGATGATTCAAGGACGAAGAGGAGGCAGGTCATTTAGAAAGAAAATTCATGCGTAGGCAGCATGGTGGTGTTCGAACTTGGTTCTCCCTCCACTTGGAAAAAAGAGAGAGAGAGAGACAGATCCAGGCAGTTGAATAGCTGGATGGGGAAGACAGTTGCTCCCAAAAGATAGCTACAGTTCTGCCTTTTCACATGGCCACTCCAGAGGATGAGCTCCAGAACAGTGAAGCCTAAAAGGGCAGAGAGAATGTAATCTTTTCGTTAAAGGCTGGTTTAAGGCCTTTTCATATCAAGGTCATGAAGGTTCCCAGTTACATCTCTATGGAGGAGGACTGCCAGTATCTTCTGGACAATTTCAATACGGTCAGTGGCCTAGAGAAGCCTACTTTCTCTTGGAGCTGGAATTACTCCAGAGAATTCCAGGCAGCCCGCTAGCTCTCCCACTGCCCAGGCATGATCTCTAAAGCAATCTGATCCCACATGATAATCTGCATAAGAAAATATCTTTTTAAACACTGGGGAATCCTATAGGGACAAACTCCAATGTCACTAGCACATAACCATGTAAGAAATGAGAGTCATCAAATAAAAAAGTGTTATATAAGGACAAGAGGAAAATGTCCTCAAAGCTTGAATAGTCACACAGATCAGATTCCTGTCTCAGGCCACTCACAGCGCTACAGCCACGACACATCATCAACTATTATTTGACAAATAAACATTCAATAGAAATTTATTAAGCACGTGGTTAATGCCAGGGACATACTTAATTCCACTCCCAACTCCATCCCCCACATCTGGAATGTTCTTTGGAATCTTTCCTTTGGCCAAAACTTCAAAGCCCAATTCAATTCTCACTTCCTCTGATAAAGTGTTCCCTTAATTCTTACAAACCACTTGTCCTCCTCTCCCTCACATTGTGAGATGAACTCATTGTCCACCCATCATTCGGCACTTGATTAAATACTACTTTACCACCTATTGACAGAAGATTGCTCAGGATGCTAAGACTTGAAACCATGACATCTTAAAAAAGGATCTGATACAAAAGCAACGTTTAGCATGGGAGAGAAAAAAGATGTCATACTTCCTCAGTGTTATCTTTATATGTCTGAGGGCTTTTACGTGGAGGATTAAGCTCATCCTGTGATCACTCCAAGAAGATAGGAAATAATTCTTAGAAATTTATTACTGGTTCTGAAGCTATAAGGTTTCAGATTGCAAATTCAGGCTTGTGTGGCCCTAGATTTAGTCTACTTCAATCTTTCTTAAACTTTTTTTAGTTTGTTTCATTATGGCTACCTCAGGACACTTTTAGACATTCTGTTCTTACTGCCCCCCTTCCCAAATTTTAATGCCACAGGTATACTGTACATCTGGTTATACAATATCACTGTATTTGAGGATGCATGGTTCATATGGAGAACTAAGGAAATTGTTTGCATCAGGATACCTGGCAAGCTGCCTAAAAGCCAAAATATTTCTCTGCTATCAACTCAAAGTTGCTCTGCACAGACAACTGCTCAATAAATTGCTGACCGCATTATTAATGAGCTACTCAAAATCCAAGCCCTACCTATATTCCCTACTGTTACAACTTTTAGGTAGTCAAATGTCTTTGACTTAATTTGAACTTTTCTTATTACAGGTGAGTAGGCTTTTAAAAAAAAATTTTAGAAAATGTAGACAACGAAGCTACAGAACACAGCAGGTCCCTTCAGATAAATGTTGGCTGACAACATCTAGTTTCATGCCTCCCAAAGAGAAGAGTGTTTAACATTGGCATAGGACGAGAAGTGGCTTTACTAGAACACAAAATAAATGTTTTAAGAGTTGTATATTATTTTTACAGGTTCTTTCTACTTATGGCCAAAAAGCCTAGTTTACCATATAAGGTGGACTCAAAAATTTCCTTTTGAAAACATGAATAAATGACATTTTTAAAATATCAAGTAAATATAGCATACGTATTATTAGTGCATGTGGTACCATGTGGACATGGCAAAATTGTAAATGGACCCAAATTTCTACAATTTTGAGATTACTCAGCCTACTCTACAACAACTGTCCACTTCTGAAAAGGAATAACATCTGACATTTACTGAGTGCTTTTCATGTACCAGACACCACTCCAAACACTTCACATGTATTAATTCATGGAAGTCTCAGTTCAGTATGTAGTTACAAGGTAGCCATCCTTGTCTCAGATATGAAGAAATTGAGGCATGGGAATTTCAACAATTTGTCCAAAGTCCCACTCCTTGTTAGTGGTGGAGCCATGATACTACCTTATTAATCAGGTGGATTCATAATTACCTGGATATTCTCCAGCACTTATTTTATCTCCATAGCACTCAAAGGTGATCTGAAATATTCCAGATCAGTGGATATTTATAAGAAATGACCTCAAGTTTTCCTCTATCCTAGATGTCCCTCCAATTCAAATACTGGTAATTACAGTTTTGAGACACATTGTACGCCAGGTAGAGCAAATACAGGGTCACATAAAAGCTAAGCCCTCTTGTCTAAGCTTACGGGGTGGGAGGGGGGGCTTGTTGGATGGCATTGAGAGTTGAGTTGCAGTAAAGAGAGGACTCCAGCTTAAGGTCAGGGTATTAAGTTCATGGCAGCAGAGAACTACCAATATCTGCTGGGGTAGCTAGAAAATCTGGAGCAATCCTGGAGCTCCCATTGTGGCTCAGTGGTTAACGAACCTGACTGGTAACCATGAGGTTGCAGGTTCGATCCTGAGCCTCTCTCAGTGGGTTAAGGATTCGGTGTTGCCATGAGCTGTGGTGTAGTTCGCAGACGCACCTCAGATCCCACGTTGCTATGGCTCTGGCGTAGGCTGGCGGCTACAGCTCCAATTCAGCCCGTAGCCTGGGAACCTCCATATGCTGTGGGTGTGGCCCTAGAAAAG
>NC_062545.1:136359189-136369189 GCF_016906955.1 Phacochoerus africanus
TGATACAAGATTAGAATGTGTGGCAAAAATCGAACACCTGAATCTAAATGAAAGGTGTCCAGTGAGAATATAACTAAAATTAAGAAATACACAAATATATATACATATGATTAAACAAATAAATAGAATGAAGAATTAAAACTCCTTCACAGAATTCCAAATAATATATCTAGACACTCCTCCTTCCAGGAAGTGGAGTTTAATCTCCCTCCTCAACTTGAGTGTGGGCTAGATTTAATGACCTGCCTCAAAAGAACAGAGTCTGGGAGTTCCCACTCTGGCTCAGCAGGTTAAGAACCCAACCAGTATCCATGAGGATGCCGGTTCAACCCCTGGCCTCACTCAGTGGGTTAAGGATTCAGCATTTCCAGAAGCTGTGGTGTAGGTCACAGATGTGGCTCATATCTGACATTGCTGTGACTCTAGCCTGACAGTTGCAGCTCTGATTTGACTCCTAGACCGGGAACTTCCATATGTCATGTGTGTGGCCCTAAAATGACAGTAAAATAAAAAAAAAAATTAAAAAAAAAAGTAAAATAAAGAACAGAGTATGGAAGGGCAAAAAGAGCAACTTCACAGTGGAGAAAAGCCTGGCAACTACCACTTGCCTTAACGGAGACTAAGGTCAATATAACTAGTGTTAAGTTACATTGGTATCATGTACCCCTCAATAAGATATGATGATAAGGGAACTTCTGTGGTCTCCTTTTCCCAAACCTACAATCCAGTCCTATCAGGAGAAAAAAACATCAGATACACCCAAAGGAAGAGACTCACAGAACACCTGACTGATGTTCCACAAACCCATCACGGTCATCAGAAATGAGGAAATGCTGAATAACTGCCACACGCCAGAGGAGATTTAGGAAACATGATAACTAAATGTAACTTGGGACCCCACACTGAATCTTAAGCCAGACAAAAGGCATTTAGTTTAAAAAAAAGATTGGTAAAAATCAAATTCTGGAGTTTGAGTAATAGTAATGTACCAGTTTCTTGATAATTACTTGTCTTCGTGTTGACAAAGCCACCACAGTAATGTAAAATTAGAATATCGGAGGTGACTAAAACTGAGTGACAGGTATAGGGAAAACTCTCTATACTGCTTTTGCACCTTCTCTGTAAATCTAAAAGTGTCCCAATAAAATTTTTATTTTAAAAAGTAAAATCTCTCTAGTGGAATTTCTGCCCCCAGAAATGACCATGAGAGACTTAACCCTTCCACTGCCACCAAAAACCTAACTCCTGGAGTTCCCTGGTGGCTCAGCTGGTTGAAGGTCGGGCATTGTCACTGCTGTGGCTCTGGTCACTGCTGGGTCACTGAGTTCAATCACTGGGCTGGAACTTCACATGCTACAGGCACCAGCAAAAAAAGGAAAAAACAAAAAACGAAAAACAAACAAAATACTCAACACCTGTTGCTTTTGAAAGAGGGTTAGCTAAAAGAATCCCTGAAGTGTGAGGTAAAATTATGATTATGGCAGAAAAAAAGTTTTAAATGTCCATAGTACATAGATCAAATGTATGCTGTTATTATAAGATAAAATAAATTAGCAGAAGAGTTCTGGACATGGGAGTTCATCCTCCCATCTATGCGGCTTTGATAAGACCATAATTAATTTCTCCCCAAACAGCACATCACAGAAAGTATTTCAAGAGGTTTCAGGATTTCCAAAATTATCAGAAAATTGGATTTCATGAGTACTTAAAGAAGACGAAGGGTAAATTAATTCCTTCATATGTTTCAAGTAATTATTTATTGGAAATCATTGTCTATTGCTACAAAAGTCACCAGCATTTGAGTGGTGCTTTGTGTCAAGTGGCATGCTATGTACTTTACAAAATCATCCTTCATCTGTATAATCTTAAAAAGTAGATGTTGTTATCCAGTTTTAAAGAAAAGGAAACTAAACTGGAATGCCAATTCAACAAGTAGAAATACACACAAATTGTAATAGATAAGATTTAGGTAGAAAGGAGATATACTTCTCTGATATTAAGAGAAGCTAAGTGCTTGGGTAATATTCTCCACAATGCTATTAATTCACATGCATGAAATAATAGGAAGAAGGTGACTCGGAAATTCAAAGACCTAGGTCCCTGCCTTTGCTCACTGCTTTTGTTTATTCCTTTGGGCACTGAGACACATGACATGAAGAGGGTAAGCAGAGGGGCAGGCAGACATGGGTGATCTGAGTTAAAGCCCCAACTCTTGCCCTCGATAACTGTATGACTAGGCTGGTCATTTATCCTAAGCATTGTTCATCATTGATAAAACTGTAAAATAGTATGTCCCTTATCTATGTCAAGTATTGGTTGTACAGGTCACAGAAAACATATCAAAACTTTTTTTTTTAATTTTTTTTGTCTTTTTTTGCCATTTCTTGGGCCGCTCCCGCGGCATATGGAGGTTCCCAGGCTAGGGGTCTAGTCGGAACTGTAGCTGCCAGCCTACACCAGAGCCACAGCAACGCGGGATCCGAGCCGCGTCTGCGACCTACACCACAGCTCACAGCAACACCGGATCCTTAACCCACTGAGCAAGGGCAGGGACCAAACCCGCAACCTCATGGTTCCTAGTCGGATTCGTTAACCACTGCGCCACGACGGGAACTCCTCAAAACTTTTTTGAAGACTAAAGTTCTATTCCAATGCTTTACGTGTTATCTGCAAAATCCTAAATTTCCTCTCAATCCTAGAGTTGAAATGTCCCAGACTCCCATATTACTTAGTCTATAAGTAAATGGTAGGTACATTACCAACAAAATATGTAATTCAAGTCAACAAATATTTATGGATGTGAGATCAGGGGATGAACTGAGACAAGAAACACTGTCCACCAAAAATCATTCCTGTATTAGTTACAGAAAATGTCTTAGACTGAAAGACAATAATGAAAAGTTGGAGGTTAGGTGGCTTGGTGAAGAAGACAGTCATTTATTGATCTACACAATTTAGTTTTAGCAAGAATAATTTGGTAATCCCCACTAAAATACAAAGGTTGGCTTGTGTACAATGACCTCACAGATTGACCATGATCCAAAAGGTCAAGGCCTGGGCCCTGAATGACACAGAGGTTATCTGCCCTCAACAAGGAGATCTACTCAAAATGCTACATTTTAAGTTTCTGAAGGCAAAAAAAAAAAAAAAAAATCAGCTCATATTGTCTGTGCATCTTTACCTGCTTAATGAATAAATACTATTCATATTTTCTTAGGACACTGTTCATCAAGCTACTGAAGCAAAAATATTTACACTAATAAGAAGCAGGGCAAAAAACCCACCTTACAATTATCTCATTCTTAAATATAATTAGCATTTTCTCATGAATTAGGAGAAAGCGGAATTCCTACATTCTCAAACCGTGACGTAATATTGGTTTTATTGATTCTCTGCACAATTTGTGGGAGTACCCAATCATTATTTTGACAGTTTTATCATAAGGTAATAGACTTCCTTTTAGATAATTGCAGTTACCACATTCAATTTCAACCTTCCATAGGATTTTTTTCCTAGATACAGCTTTACTGTCAGTCCTAGATCACATTACTTTCTTTTTATAGCTGTACACACAAAGCATTTTAGGCGTTACACCTAATTATGTCAGCACAATAACAATTTAAAAGCTCATTATTAAGAAGTAAAGGTTAAAGCACTTATATGTTAAGACTCCTTTTTATAAAGACATATAGTGCTATATGACATAAGTAAATGAATTACACAAGCACTTAAAGTCTAAGAGTCAAAAAAAAAAAAAAAAAGACCTCTTTTTGGATAAACTAGGAAACTTGATGAGTTTATGTCCAGGCAATAGCATTTGTGAATTACAGTGCTGACCTCCAAGCTTTCTGATTCATGAAAACTATTCAGCCATACAAGTTTCACAACACAGAGTTGTGTGACAAAATAATTTTTTCCAGGGAGGTAGTATAGTATAATCGTTAAGAGCATGGGCTCTGGAATCACATTGTAACTACTTACTGCTTGACCTGGGGCAAGACACTCAAGATCTCTGTGCTTTGGCTTCCTCATTTGTAAATGCAAATAATACTACTACTTGTCTCACAAAGCTGTTCTGAGGATTAAATACCCATTGTAAAGCTCTTAGAAAGTACCTGGTATACAGTGTGTGCTATGTGAGATCAGATACCATTATTATTATTGCCTTAAGCAGGTAATAACTAAATAAAGACATGAAAAAAGGATCAAAATTGAAAACTAACTTAAGCCAGTAGATAAGGTGACAGAAATACAATGGGAATCAAGAGATGAGCTATTCAAGGAATATGAGCATATGGGGTGTCTCAACTCTGGAAGAAAAAGCAAACCTGAGGTTCAGAAGTTCTTTGCAGGAAGAATGACTTAACTAGGCTCAAAGGAACTCTAAATATCAAGGCAAAAATGATATCCAAGGCTAAGAACTCAATGGGAAAAAACAGTCAGCATTCAACACAGATCCAGACAAAAGGCACAATAACTAAGAACACCATCCTGACAAACCCTCAGTCTCATAGGTGTGTTATGTGTGCAGGGAGGAAGGGCAAGTGTTAGCAGGAATGGGGTCGGTGAAGACTAGAAGATGGCAGAAGGGAACAACTGCAAAGAGACTAGGCTTAAGGGCAATTCAATTGGGCTGTTCACCCTCCTGATAATTCTCAATCTAATGCATTTCATCTTTTGGGAGGAAAAAAAAAATCACATGATTTTCCACTCCATAATTTCCAGGTTCCACTTCATAATTACAGAATTATCAGAAAATGATATGGTGTCTCCATAGGCTCAGGCAAAAAAATGCTATTGTTCTCCCCATCCTCACATCAGTTTACCAACTTAAAAGAAATATAAATGAAGAAGTACCCCTTTAATTCAAAGGACAACTCTACAATATAATTTGACATCCAAATTAAATACTCCTCAAGATAAACAAAAGTGCTTCTAGTAAATGATCGTGTTTCTAAAGGAGAAAAACAAATCAACATAGTACTGCAATAAATATTCTGAAATGACAAAAATGTCAATAATCAATATGTCATATCAAACTAAAAAATAAGAAATATTGATCAACAAAGGGTTTTTCTGATGTATTAATTTATGCAGACAAAAGTATTTTTTGAAGTTCTAAGACCATTCCACTTTATTGTAAAATTTTTAAATGATTTTCCTGAAACAGGAAAAAAAATTATAGGAAATCAGGACTGTAGTAGAAAATGAGGCATACAGAAGCATCATACGTATATGAACCAAATTTTACTTATGGATCCTTCTTGAGGCAAAAGTTCCAGTGGGGGTGAGGATGGGGATTATTTCTGCCAAAATCAAGCAAAGACTTGTCTGTCATCAGTCTTTGATTACTCTGCTCTCTCAGGCTATGAATCAATCCTGCAATCCTGTTGGTCTTTCTCCAACTACGCTCTCACAACAGTAACCCTCCAGCCCCAACAACCTGTTCACTCGTCAGTTTGTTTTTTACGTCTTAAAATTTTCCTCCCAAGTTGCTGAGAAAAAATACAAGGGGAAGAATATTTACCAGTAAAAGTTTTCAACAGTTAGAGAGATTTACAAGAAGTTCAGTAAGATATCAACATTAATAGCAAAGGTAGATTGTTTTTTAATTTCAAGTTACCATTCTCTGCTTATACCCATGACCATGGATTTAAGGAACAGAGAGTTCATTAAATGCTGCTGACTATACTGTAAAAAAGGATAGCTGAAATCTAATTTCTAATTCTGAGCTTCTTGAATGACAAACGCTTTCAGTATAATTATCATTAACATATATCATGCAATGACTGTGCTTCTATACTTTTTTCAAATGAGTGAAAATAAGTCATTTTCTCATTCCACCAGTTATAAAAAAAACAAGTCTATAAATAGCTATAAGGACATGCCTACCCAAGGATACAATTTTGATCAATAAAAGCTAGGGTCCAAAATAAATTTAAATTACTACCCGTGGAATTTCACCTGAATTGTCTAGACCAGCAAGCTTCAATAAGAAAGCAAAGGATACCATAGTGCCTTTAAGAAATGGAAAACATCATATATTGTAGAAGCTTAAAAAGTCTTTGAATTAAGAATTTTTAAAATGTTTTAAAATTATAGAAAAGAAAGAAAGCTACCCACATGCAATGTGTAAGGAAATACTGTTTGCCATTAACTAAACATGTAATCAATTAAAAAAAAAAGGTTTGCAAAGTATTGGAAACATTCCCCTCTACATTGAGCTAGAGTGTAGCCTTCATGCCTTCACTTCCTCTCAATGAGGTGTTTATTCCTGGGATGCACATTCACTCCTTACACTCAATTTATCACCATAAAAGGGGCAGAAAAATTTAAGGTACCATGCAAACAAAAATTCAATCATGAATAATTTAAAGATTAAATAATAACTTGAATAGTTAAACTGAATGAGCGTCACATAAAGAACAGGGGAAGAGTGCCTCCTTGAAAAGACATTCCATTTACGCATTTACACCATGCTCCTGAGAAGGAGCCCCAAATTTCAAACTTTATGGGCACACCATGTAAGATGTGCTCTGGAAACTCAATCCAGTGGCCCAAACTGAATTCAATGTTCTTCCTTTGCCAATTCAAAGCAACTCTTAGTTCTGTTAGAGAGGAGATACTCCAGTTTGAAATTTCAGAGTCATCCTGGGTTCCTTTCACATCCTTAACACCAGTGACAAGTAAACTGCCATATTCCATAGACTTTATTTCTTCTTTCGCTCCCTGCAAACCTTAGTTCAGATCAGTATTAAATTTTCTAAGAATAGTGCAATAGCTTATTGTTCTCTCTCACTCTAGCTCATATCTCCCCACTTCAATGTATTCCCATTGCCATATTATTTTCAGCCCTGGTTCTTAAGTACTGTCACAATGTACAGCTCTCTGTCATGATCAATTATAAAATGTATTGCAAGTAATTTACAAACAACATCAAGTAAATATATGTGTGTTTTAAATAATGAAAGCTGATTTACATATTTATACAATACTACTACTCTTCTTCATATGCCAATATATTTTCTTTAGTGGAAGAGTGGAAAGGAGTTACAAAAAGTGCTGGGACTCCTGATCCAAATGATATCCTTCACATCTGTCTTACTGAAAAGCATTGCCATTAAAAAACAAAACAAAACACCAAAACAAACTTCTGATCCTGGCACTCTGCTATTTAGAACCATCAATGGCTTCCCACTGCCTGCAAACTTAAATACAAACTCCTAGGTCTTGAACACAGTATCTTCTATTATATGTTCCTAACTGAGTCCATCCAACTTTAACTCCTACCCTGACTATACACACAAGCTTTCAGCTAGTGACTTTGGACTCAAAAGATCTCGTACTTGGTGCATACAGTACTCTTTCTTCCATTACCTTCCCCAGCAGCTACTCTCTGTCAGTCCATGATGTCTGTCTAATTCTAAAAACCAGAACATCTTTTCCACTGACTTCTTTCAGCATGTTTTTTACCTCTAATAGTTTATGGAGAATAAAAATTATTATGTACATGCTTCACACATCCCACTAAGCTGAGAATTCCTTGATGGAAAGACTATGACTTTTATTTCTCTTTCCACCTACTGTAGCAAATAATACAGTGCCCAGAACGGAGTCAGCACTCAAATAGCTCTTGAAAAACTGCAGAAAAACAAAGAACATGAATTCCAAAGGAACCAATATTCTGGTATTGCTAATAAGGGAGCGCTCAAAGTTGAATTAGATCCAAACACCGACTGGATGCTTTCTTACAATTTCTTCTATTAAAGTTAGAGTTTTAAAGATGAGTGTGCTATATACTGATGGCCTAGCACATTACCCAAAGCTCTACACCAGTTTGTTAGTTTTTGTTAAAACTGAAGTTAAGGTCAAAGAGTAAGAACAAAAACCTGTAATTCCATTGGGGAAAACAAAATTTCAGTAGTAGGGGAGGGGGGAATTATACACATATTAGGTAGAAAAGCATAGCCCCTTAAGAAAATCAAGAGAGTAAACTGGAATTCTATAAAACATTAATCTTTACTGCAAATTTCATTAAACTGTGTTGTTCATTTTTAAAAGGATATTACTATTCATGGTGGGCTATCCCAAATCCAGGGAGAATATTCTGCTATATGGAAGAAAGATAAGAAAAGGTGTATAGAAAAGAAAATCATGGACATGGAGAACAGGCTTGTGGTTGCCAAGAGGGAGGGGGAGGGAATGGGAGGACATGGGAATTTGGGGTTAATATATGCAAACTATTGCCTTTGGAATGGATAAGCAGTAGGATTCTGCTGTATGGCATTGGGAACTATGTCTGGTCACTTGCAATGGAGCATGATAATGTGAGAAAAAAGAATGTATACATGTATGTGTGACTGGGTCACCTTGCTATGCAGAAAAAAACTGACAGAACACTGTAAATCAGCTATAATGGAAAAAATAAAAATCATTATAAAAAAAAGTTGTATGAAATCTTCAGGAAATAAACAAAACCATCAGTTTTTAATGTAAACAGAGGTATTTTCCCAAAGGTTCTTCAGAAACGTTAATTTGCCTTATGTTCAGACTCAAGAACAGTCAATATGCTCAAAATTTTATTATAACACCAGCTTCCCAATTAAAAAGAGCTCTTACAAATTATAGATGATTGACGTTCATGAAAGAATGTGAACATTTAAATAATCTTATCCTGCTTAAGGATATTTCCATTTTCATATCTATTCCACTTAGGAAAATCTCCATAAACAGAGTTATCGACAGTATGACTCCTAGCATAAAGTCACCATACGAGGTGTGACACTCATTCATTGTCTTACATACACATTGTTTTTTTTGTTGTTTTTTTTTTTTTTTGGTCATGCCCACAGCATGTGGAAGTTCCCACGCCAGGGTCTGAACCTGCACCACAGCAGCAACCCAAGCCACTGTAGTGCCAACATCAGATCCTTAACCCACTAGGTCACCAGAGAACTCCAGCACACCACATTTAATATTTGAAACTTAACAGGGCATAGGACATCACTAAAACTGAGGAGCACTGAATAATTACCAAAAAAAAAAAAAAAAGACACAATCTCTAGCCTTCTTGAAAAATATGGGAAGGTGATACCCCAGAGGTAGATAATACAACGAGAAATTAAAATTTAGGCTTCCTGATAAACAGATGGCCAACAAGCACATGAAAAAATGCTCAACATCGCTGGTTATAAGAGAAATGCAAATCAAAACTACCATGAGATACCACCTCACACCAGTCAGAATGGCCATCATCATTAATAAGTCCACAAATAACAAGTGCTGGTGGGGATGTGGAGAAAAGGGAACCCTCCTGCACTGCTGGTGGGAATGTAAGCTGGTACAGCCACTATGGAGATCAGTATGGAGATACCTTAGAAATCTATACATAGAACTTCCATATGACGCTGCTATCCCACTCTTGGGCATATATCTGGACAAAAGTTTCCTTGAAAAAGATACATGCACCTGCATGTTCATTGCAGCACTATTCACAATAGCCAAGACATGGAAACAACCCAAATGTCCATCGACAGATGATTGGATTAGGAAGGTGTGGTATATATAGAAAATAGAATACTACTCAGCCATAAAAAAGAACAAAATAATGCCATTTGCAGCAACATGGATGGAACTAGAGACTCTCATACTGAGTGAAATAAGTCAGAAAGAGAAAGACAAATACCATATGATATCACTTATAACTGGAATTAATATACAGCACGAATTAATATTTCCACAGAAAAGAAAATCATGGATTTGGAGAATAGACTTGTGGCTGCCTGGGGGAGAGGGAGGGAGTGAGAGGGATCGGGAACATGGGGTTATCGGATGCAAACTATTGCTCTTGGAATGGATTTACAATGAGATCCTGCTGTGTAGCATTGAGAACTATGTCTAGATACTTATACCACAACAGAACAAAGGGAGGGAAAAAATGTATACATGTAAGTGTAACTTGATCCCCATGCTATACAGAGGAAATAAAATAAAATAAAAT